>NW_009716281.1:0-16388 GCF_000703405.1 Apaloderma vittatum
GACAGGACAAGGGGCAATGGGTACAACTGGAACATAGGGGCAATGGGTACAACTGGAACATAGGAGGTTCCACAGAAATACTAGAAAAAACTTTTTTACTGTGGGAGTGACAGAGCCCTGGCACAGGCTGCCCAGGGAAGTTGTGGAGTCTCCTTCTTTGGAGACATTCAAAACCCGCCTGGATGCATTCCTGTGCAATCTACTGTAGGTGATCCTACTCTGGCAGGGGGGAGGGACTAGATGATCTTTAGAGGTCACTTTCAAACCTGTGATTCTGTGATATTAAGAAAAAATTCTCTTCTGATAGGGTTATCAAGCATTGGAACAGGTTTCCCAGAGTAGTGGTGGAGTCCCGGTCTCTGGAGGTATTTAAGAGTCGGTGGCCACAGTGCTTAGGGAGATGGTTTAGTTGAGGACTTGTCAGTGTTAGGTTAATGATTGGATTCGATGATCATAAATGTCTTTTCCAATCTGGGCAATTCTGTGATTCTGTGACCTGCCTCTCCATGGACCACCTGGGGACTCCTTGTCAGTGGCACATGTTCTCCCTTTGTGGCCAGGAAAGGCCAAATGCTAGGATCCCCTCGCTCCTCTCCCTGTCTTCCTGTGCTGACGCTGCTACAGCCCACCCATGGACCAGCAGGGGCAGCAGGGATGCCTGTGCCTGTGCACACCAAGTGGAGCAGGTTCACCTGGTGTCTCCTTGGTAGCTGCTTGACGATAGCACCTTTACTATGGGGTTTCACTGCTTTTTTAATCTGCTTTTTTTAAAAAAAATAAATTCACAAGTAGGAATAGCGGTAGCACAGGTAGACTGTGACATCAGCACTTAATGGCATTCAGGTTCCAGTCCCCTCTGCAGCAGCGTCAGGGTCCCATCTTTTTGCAGGGCTAGCAGATGGCTTTGAGGAGACCCAAGCACTGGGTAAGGAATGATCTGTAGAGGTTGCTTCCAGAGTGAAAATAATGTTTTATGTATGCCAGATCGGGGCTCTGAAAAAGGCAGAGCTGATTTTTATCCTGGTGTCTTAGCAGACAGAACAGATGCCAAATTGCAGTGCCTGAGCAAAACAGGAAAGAAAGAACAAACCCTGGGGCGAGGTTTGCTGCTTCTTACTTAAAAATAGTATGTATAGGTTCTAGAATGGTTTTAGAAAGGCAGAAAATTGGAGCAAGAGGTAACATATTTTGTTAGAGAAACAGATATTGCTGGAAAAAATGGCCAAGCTTTTCTCACAGCCTCATTAGGTAGTTAGGGACATTAGGTAATTAGGGACAGAACCAGGGTGAATTGTTGCAAGTTTCAACAGGGCACGTTTAGGCTGGGCATTAGGAAGAAATTCTTCAAAGAAAGAGTGGTCAGACACTGGAACAGACTGCCTAGGGAGGTGGTTGAGTCGCCATCCCTGGATGTGTTCAAGTGTCGTTTAGATGTGGTGTTGGGTGATACGGTTTAGGGGTGACCTTGTAGTGTAGGGTTAATGGTTGGACTTGATGATACCAAGGGTCTTTTCCAACCTGAATTGTTCTATGATTCTATGATTACTGCTGTACCACAACTCAGTTATTTATATGTTCTTAGGATTTGAAAGGGGTCTGCTCAAGGCCCTCTGGAAATTGATTTGAACGGTGCCATTACCTGTGATGGTGGTTGCTGTGTTATAAATACACTCAGCGACGACATTAGCCTTACTCTTTAGTCGAAGACCTCTTCCAGCAGGAAGATGTTTCATGGCTGATTATATATGTTCCTTTGCACCAGATGACACCCGCTGTCATAATAGCTTCCACTTTTATTGCAATATAATACAAATTATCTCAAAGGGCTTAATAAACTACTGAAAGACTTACAGAAAGGAACAAGATATTTTTAAAACCTTGTGTATGAAGTGTATTCTTCTGTCTTCTTTTAGAAAGAATTTTTTAATTATTGAATATATCTCCTTGAAATTATTTGGAATATGAAAGGAGTTTTTTGTTTGTTTATTTCAGGGAACCACAGAATAATGAACTAATGGACGATGGGTGGCTTCTTTGCTTCCCAGCAATTGAAAAGACACAATTGTAAAAACTTGGAGAAAAGAAAGAGCCCCTTCTCCTTCACCCTGCAAGTACAAATTCCAAAGAAATTACAAAATTAATTAGTTTGGTAAAGAATACCTTTTCACCTAGTATGAAAATCCTGGTCCCTTCACTTTCTCACTTGTTCATGGAGCTTTCCAGATTGCACAAGGCTTTGATTTCCCTAGAAAAAGTGAGTAAAACCATTTTGCCTCCCGTATGACTTTAATAATAAATCTGTCATACTCTGCCTGATGCCTCAAAAAGAAATGGAAAAAAAAATTACAACCCATTCAGCAGATATTGACAGCCCTGGCCCGACTTCAATTTGCCCACGGGTGCACAAGTGAGTAACATAAAAGCAAAGTTTATATACACTCCTGACAATAGCTGAAGGCTCTCCTGTCACAGCCTGAAGGTTCATGACCCATAAATATTTTTCTCCTGGCAATTGCAGTCTCAGCCTCCTGCTGCAGCAGAACTTGAAAAAGCTGTAGACAGTTGATTGCTCTCATGGGACTTACAGGCTTCCCTTGCAAATTTTACAAGTATCAGTCACAGGCATTATCTCATAAGACTTACAGGTTACCAGCTGGTCTGGTGTGTAAAAGTGCCACTTGCAATACTGGAGACTGTAAATGCCATGAATTTTAACTATTTCTGTTTAAGGGTTAAGCAAGAAAATCACATTTTCATCCTTTAGAACTCAAAGTTTCTGTTAACAGGTCAAGGGCCTGACCTGAGTGTCTGAGTGCAAAAAACATATTTTACCTACCCAACAGTTTTCACAGTCATTTGGAGCCTTAGAGAGGTTTCTGATAGAGCTGACAGTGTTCTCAGGACTCCGGGAGGTGACCAGACAAGTGCTCCTGGAAAGACGTGGCTTCCCTTAGTAGTACAGGCACCAACACCATGGTTTAATGGAAAAAAGACGATGCAAAGAAAAACTGGAGTTTTTCATAGCTCTGTCTATTTATTTCAGCTTTGTTGGTAGAGCTTTTTCAGCAGCCATTTGTGAGAAAGGGAACAGACCATTCAATATAGGGAGAGCTTGCTATTCCATGTTTTTTGGTGTCTTTCCTTTTGGGTCTTTTCCTTGCATTTGGCCTTGGCAGATTGAGGTTGCAGAGACATCTGTGATAGCAGTGTATTTATACATAGGAAATACAAATCTCTGAGCTCAATTTCTCCATATGTCTCTTTCAGATTTCTATTATTAGAAGGCAAACATCTTGGATGAGTTGCCAGCTAGCTATATGCAGGGCTGCCAATTGTCCCTATTTCATATTCTAGGTTGCAGATATTTTCAGGCTTGTCTTCTGGTATCTTTAGAATCTGCTTGGTGGGAACACACACACAAAAAAAGGCATTATTTCACTACTGGCTTATAAGAATGAGTCATTAACTTTGATAAAACACATGGAAAGTGTTTCTCAGTAGGTCTCTGACTCACCTTTTGTGCCAGCTCCTTTCAAGGGAAGAATAAGAACCTTTTCATAGTCCTGACATTAGAAAATGTGTCTCCTTCCCATGTTTGCCAGGAAAATAAATGAGTTGCTGGTGTCCCCCCTAACCTGCATCCCCAAAAGTAAGAAGCAGAAGTTCTGTCCCTCTATGTGCGAAGAGGAAAATATGAGCTTGGGGCAAGGGAATCTGGTACCTGGGGAGATTTTCACAATTCATGCCTCCCGTTGGTATCCAAATCCAGCCTGCTCCTCTCACTTTCGTTCAGAAGGGAAGACACCATGTAGCCGCAGGACCAACACTCCCCAAAAGGAAAACAACCAAATACCAATTTAAAATATACACAAAAACTGTATGGAAAATAAAAAACTCAAGTATGTCTACTGCCTCATCAGCAAGACCACAATGCTTTACTGGGAGAATGACAACACTGTCCCAGCTCTTGCCTTGGTCTTCATATTCTCCAAAGACTGAACCTACACAAGAAAGCATGATGAAAAATAGATCACTTGGTTTTCCTCAGATCAAGTGCCATCAGACCCATGACACCAACAGTGGCCCCTCAGTGGCAGAACGAATGTGCCATGTGCTGAAGATGCACCAAGAGTGTCACACAACACATGCCATGCACACATGTGGTGAGACCTTCTATTAAAGTGATCCTTTTAAAACCAGGAAATGGTCCAAAACTTCTCTGTATCTGGCTTAGATTCAGCTCATGCGTGGAGAGGCAGAGCTCTCAGAACGCCTTGGGCTTGCATCCGGAGAGCACAGCCAGGCACGGTGTGAAACGAGATGCTGCAGACCACCGTTCTCCTTGCCATCCCCACCAGAGGCATCTGGCAGGGCTTGGACTGCGTTAAACGAACTTTTTTCCTCCAAAGAAAGCACCTACTCACTAAGGTAATAAATCACTGTCTTGCAGTGACACTAGAGCATGGAAGCTGCACTACTTGTGGTAAATACTGATTCTGCAATAACTGTGCTACAAGGAACAATCTGAGAGGAGGATGTCCCTGTGGCAGGTGCTGTGGCATCTCAACATACCCACGGGGCTCACAGGGTAGAACGGGCAGCAAAGGGGAAACACTATCATGTTTGGTTTAAGAATGATGCTAATGCACCATCTTGCCCAAGGTCACTGGGGGAAATTAGAGAGCATTGAGGAATTAAAAAAACTCAGTGATCTAATTATGTGGAGAAAATGTTTGTTGCCAGAGCTAGAGCCCACTGAGACTTTCCAACCTTCAATGCTGATGGATATTCCAGATTTGCCTCTGTATTTCCAGATCAGAGTCTCCATCTCCTCTCTTCGTTTAAAATGTTGGTCGATCCACTCCTTTTACTTCCAGCATAAATCTGATAGGAAATTATGCATCAAGCTCATTAGAAGCATTCTGGTTCCCCCCGGGATGCCTGAGGGATGTCCCAGCAGGATCAAAGAGTTTTCTGCAGAAACACATGGAGATGGTTAGTAATTGCTAGGAAAGAGCATCCATAAAAAAACCACAAGGCTGAACCAGATGCTGAGGTGGAGGTCGCTCATCAGAGGAAGTGGTTGTGAAATGGGTGTATGTAGCTCAGACACGCTGGGGCCCCCATGCTGCTTTTGAAACTCAGGACACTGTGTACTGCTTAGGACAGGGTATTGACTTCTCCTGAAAATCTCTAAAGAGATGTCTGTTTGTTGGGGTTTTTTTAAAAAGCATCAAACCCTTGAAATCTTTGGGTTTCTAATCTGACCCACTGGGAACACTGCCAAGGGCTCCCGACTTTTGTATAGGGTTTATGCACTATTTTGGGCTCAGGATCACTGCTTGGATGTGGTGGATCTGCAGCGCTGTGTCCATAGTCTCTCACATATCTTAATACAAATACAGATGTAGCACTGAGTTGCACAAAGCCTCATTTCAGTTGTTTTCTTTCAGCCTTGAAATGCCAGCAGGTAATTATTCTGTTAGCTAAGTCTGAGCTGATCTAACAGGAGCAGTTTTGATGCTCTTTCACAGTCCTGTTACATCTGCTGAGCTCTGGACAATGAAGTTGGGTGGACTTTGTGGTCTGCCGAAGACCAGACATCCCTGGGTTCCCATGTGAGGGTTCCTGCATTGATCAGTGAAGATGGTGTTAGACATGGACGTGAGTGGCCTTCAGGTTTGAGGTAATGTTAGGCATAGTCCGTGCCTTGCAGTCATTCTGCATGTGCTTTGGGCTATTAACCTTTGCATGGAAGGCCAGCATTTCAAGACTTGTCTCATCTGGTGCTTGAGCGGGCTGTCTACACGGGCCAGGCAATCAGTGCCACACAGCTCATCTGCGAAGCACACGAATTTTCTCCACCATGTCTGTTGCCTTCAAATTTCACCTTCAGGTGTCACATCTGAGGAAGTCACACGGGTGACTTGACCTACAACCAACCTGAGCTGTTATTAACCAATAGATTCAAAAGTTATCAAGGTGTGCACACTGATACTCTCCCCTCTGCCAGCCAGAGCCATCCCAGCACATCCGAGCAGCCCAGGAGAAGGGAGGTGAAGTGGGGGAGGTATGGGGAAAGGTGTCAGCAGTAATATGGTTTGGGATTTGGGGCAAGAGAAACTTGCCATACCATGGGGATGCACGAGGTGACAGGACCATGGATGTTGTGATGGTATGAGTGATAGCTGCCCTGAGGAACAGCCAGGTTCTTCAGACTGTAGGTGACAGAACAGAAATCCAAGAGAAACCTGGCTTTTTGGGTTCTGCTCTGTGGGAAAGAGCTGAAAGTCCAATATACCAGAAAAGCCTGCATAGATTACAACGATAATGTAGATAATTAATAGAAGTCATTACCTACTGACAGAGCTTAATAGTGAAAATGTCTTACTGTGTGCACTAAAAGCATCTAATAGTAGTAAATTAATAACATCTGGGTTTTTAATAATAGACTGCAGACATCTGATTTGTAATTTGAAAATAGCTTATACTCTGTTGCTGTGCAACATCTACTGTCCACACATGTTAGAGGCTGAGAGGAATATATTTATCCTTGCTTGGAGGTGTGAGAAAACACAGTGAGCCTCCTAATACATTTAGCAAAGGCCACATGGTATAATGGACCAAGGCTGTGTATCCTGTAAAGTAGAACAGTTTAAATGAAAAAAGGGTGGAAAAATACCAGCCAAACAAGCAAGCATGCCACGTTTTGGTCTGCTGAGGAAGAAGGTACTCCTCAAATGGCTTATCAGCCCTTTCTCTTTGAATTTGGGATCTCTGTGCTTGTCCTTTGCTCAGGTGCTAATACATTTGGCTGCAGGAGACGGCACGTGTCCTGAGCATCATTTTTTGCTGTTGCTTTTGCAGTGCAAGATGCAAAGACGCTTTCCCTGGTTTGACACTGGAGGCTCTCTGGCTCTGTGCAGTGTTGGTGGGCTCCTGTCTGCAGGATGTGACTTGACCTATTTTTCTCCAGGATATGGATGGATTCTCCTCCTCAGCCTGATGTTGCCCAATTTCATCGCAGTTCATAGCCACATGTGAAGGATCTGTGGGATGACATGTCTACGGGACACCAGGACCAAGGCCCAGCTGGACCATGATGAGTGTCTTCCTATCTCTGAAATCCTCTGAGTGTTTCTAGAGGGAAAATGTTCTCCACAGGTTTGACCTGCCTCTGTGCTCCCATTCTTCCTATGGAAACTGTGGTGGATGGGTGGATTGGCTTGCCTGGGTAGGGGTCAGGTAGTTTATAATAAAGGGATTGTCAAGACCTGGCAGACTGCAAGCATTTTTAATCTCCCATCTTAGAAATAGCACAGAAATATCCAGCACTTTCTCCCATAGTTTAGGAAATAAGTCTTGGTGAAAGATGCTGCTGAGCGGTTTTTGAGATGATGCAGCTCCATTTGGAACTGAGATGAAAGCCTGTTCTACATCCCTTCAGAGACCTTCCTGAACCTTCTGGGGGCCTTCCACTGGTGCAGATGTGCTCTCTGATGCTGCTGGCCACCATGTGAGGAACTTCCCAAGATTTCCAGGGCTATGGTAATCATAGAATCATAGAATCATAAATGGTTTGGGTTGGAAGGGACCTTAAAGATCATCCAGTTCCAACTGCCCTGCCATAAGCAGGGACACCTCCCATTAGACCAGCTTTCTCAAAGCTCCATCCAACCTGGCCTTGGACACTTTCAAGGAGGAGGCTTCCACAACTTCCCTGGGAAACCTGCTCCAGTGTCTCATTACAGTCACAGAGAAGAGTTTCTTCCTAATATCTAACATCTAATATCTAATATCTAACTATCTAATATCTAATATCTTTCAGTAGGAAACCTCTGCCCCTCCTCCTATCACTACACTCCCTCATCAAGAGTTCCTCCCCAGCTTTCCTGTAGCCTCCTTTAAGTACCGGAAGGATGCTATAAGGTTTCCCTGGATCATTCTCTTCTCCAGGCTGAACAACCCGGAGGATAATACTATCTGCCAGACACAATGACAGGTCCGTTGGTCTCAGGATAGACATTAAAATAACCCAACCTTGCCCACTTTTTCTCAGCCGTCTTCAGTACAGGTCTGAAGACATGCTGTGTTGCAGGATGACCCCAAGGCTAGTTTTCCTGCAGTGGTATAACCCAGAGAAGTCAGGCAGACGCAGCTCTCAGCAGCCCAAACCCTACTGAATCCACAAGCTGAACCTACAACCTAAATCTACAGGTTTACTTTGCTTTGCAAACACTTCCATAGCTGCAACCCCTGCTTTAGGCAAATTGCCATCTGGGACAAGATGCACAATAAAATATTTCCCAGCTGTGGCATGCCACTATTATACTGTTTGTAGTGTTGGGTGATTGTGACTAATACCTTGCTCAAAGAAGGTAGATTCAAGATTTGCAGCAAGAAGCAAACGGTCCAATAAAATCTCTGTGGCCAAATCTGCAATGAATATAAGGATGTGTTATTCTATCATGTATGATTTTCCACTTTCCTTGGGCAGGGGACAGAGCTTTCATAAGCCAGTTTTTAGTTGCAATAGGCTGAAAACCACATAGGTTGCTTTGCAGTGTTTTGGATCAGTAGAGGAATATGTTATAATGACCTTGAAAGAAAACAGTGCTTTCTCTCTGCTAGGTCAGGCAGTACAGTAGCATGCCATAAATAATCACAGGACGCATTCTCCATAAATAATCACAGGACTCATTCTCCAGCTAATTAAGGACTCAAAAATATAATTTCATGTTGTGATTGTTTGCAATTAGTCACAGATGCTACTGATCACTTGCTGTGCCATTTTTTTTCTATGAATTTTACGAAGAAATGCATTTTAAAGTAAAATCAGCCAAAGGCCTAGAATTTAAGGTTAGATTTGACACAGCTCCAGCTTTCATGTGTTTTATCAAGAACTATTAACTAAAGAAAACCGTTGTGAATTTCTTCAGTATAACACCCACGTTGCGTATGCATATATTATATGGTTTATACACTGCTAAATGCAGATATCCTCAGTGTAGCCTTAGGCTTCCTTTGTAGTCATCAGGAAGAAGCAGACAACTTGCCTGATCACCTTCATATGTTCTGTCTTGGGAGAAAATTAATCACAACACATACACAAAAAATTCACAACTTCTCTTCCTTTTTCTGTGTGCAGGAGCTCGTCGCGCCTAGCTCAGATGTAGAGGCGTACGGTGCACACAGCTAAGTGTGAGGCGAATCTGGGGAAGTGTGTGACCATCATGGTTTGAATTTGGTGGAATTCCCAATCCACTGGAGAAGTCTCCAGCAGTCACAGTTTATTGGGAGCCTGGTACCTCTGGGAGCAGGCAGAGGAGGGTACATCTTCCTAGAGGGCTTGGGCATCTGACAGGCATCAAGTTGCTCAGCCTGACCTGCTCCTGAGGGCACCAAGGCAGGACAGCCAGGACATAGCAAAGCATGCTGCTGGAAACATTCACCTAGGAGGACAATACATTTACTTCAGGAGTCACCTCAACGAGTGCAGAGTCTAAGTCTGTTGCCTAAGTCCAAGTTAGTCATGACAACGAATTTCTAAAGCCAGTGAAGAGGAACATGCACTTCCAGGAGGGACTGGTTTTATCCCAAAAGAAGTGGGAAGAGGCTCCATTGGTGATGCCTGTTGATCTCCATCAGGCACAACAAGGTAGCCCAGGGCCAGCACCCAGGTGTGGGAAGTGAGGTGAATCAATTCAGGTGTTTGCAGTGAGTTGGTGACTTCACAGGAATTTTGAGGTTACACGTTTCAGAGAAAGTTCCTAAAATAATCCCTCATCTCGTGTCCAGCCCCTGTTCTTTTTTCAAGCTAATGATGGAACTTAACAGGAATAAGATGGAGGAGACCAGTCCCCTGGCTGGATCAGACAGCCCAGGCTGAGTGTGTACCAGCATGGTGTGATTGCCATTTTCTCATATTTCCCATCCATTTCATAGAATCATAGAATTGTATCAGCTGGAAGAGACCTAGAAGATCGAGTCCAGTCTTTGTCCCAGCCCTATCAACCTACTAAACGATTCCCCACAACACAACATCCACCCATCTCTTAAACACCTCCAGGGACAGTGACTCAACCACCTCCCTTGGCAGCTTGTTCCAATGGCTGACAACCCTTTCAGTATAGAAATTCTTCCTAATATCCTACCTAAACATCCCCTGGCGCAATTTAAATCCATTTCCCCTCGTCCTATCACTCTCCACTAAGGAGAATAGACCAACTCCTGCCTTTCTACAACCTTGCTTCAGGTAGTTGTAGAGAGTGATGAGGTCTCCCCTCAATCTCAGTCTCCTCTTCTCTAGGCTAAACAGCCCCAGATCCCTTGGCCTTTCCTCATAAAACTTATGGTCTAAGCCCTTTACCAGCTTGGTAGCCCAGTTTACCAGCTTGGTAGCCATGTGCTGCCTCCCATTGGTGCCAGGACAAGGCAGTGCTGATAAATATGATTTCTGCAGGGCAGTGAGCACATTTCTTTAATTCTTAGGAGAAAAAAAATAGATGTTATGGATAAAGCACTTCGCTGCATAGTTTCCTGACTGATAAAATTTCATCCCTAAGCTTAAGAGCACACGTCCCTGCAGAATTGGTTTGGCACAGAAAGTCAATAGTGACAAATGTAATATTAGATCATTGTTGCAGGGAAAGAAACCTTCCATCTGGAGGGGAAAGACCGGGTGGTCTCAGTGGGTTTTTCAGAACTAACTTTCCAGATTGATTATACAGCGTGTCTCTAGACACTGGTTTGCCATCATTACTTAACATTATAAAATGAACTGCCTGTATTTGCATTTAGGTCTTTTGGTTTAAAGGAGAAATAAATAAGTATGTGAAAGAATGAAGTAGGATTCATAGCAACTGCAGATCATACACACTGAATCTGGAGAGTCTGGTAGAGAATATCTGTTTTTACATAAAAAATAAAATTGTTATTTTCCTTCCGCATTTTTACATTAATGATTACTTCATCTCTGCTTCATTTAAAAGGAGTTATCTATACTCTGTGGGCTTCCACCAAGCTGTTAACAAGACATTTGCCTGAATAAAATGCAGCTCTTCTAATATTACTCTGATGGCCAACCTTGGGGCGAAATTTCATTATCCTCCATGTACCAGCTGAATGGACATTTTTCTCTTGGTTTGACTGTGCTTATATTTTCCTGTAGTAGTTTTCTAGATTAATGGCAGTGTCCTGGGTGTGGAGGGACTACTGGAGCAGGGTTGTATTAATGAATGATATCATAGGCAGTGCTTAAAAGCCTTCAGGATATAAATTGTTGGTGGCAACTAGGACAGATTGGGTGTCCTGAAGAATAGTGTTCCTCTGGGCTCTGATTGTTCATGTGAGGAAATATAGCCTGGGAGAACTGGGACCAAACAAATATCTTGCTTCTGGTTATGTTTTCCTTCAGGCAGCACTTCTGCTTCTGGCACCTCAGCCACTTAGGGCAGGATCAATACCAGTATCTTCCCACCTCACCTCATTATTCCGTATCACGTAACCACAGACCTGCGCTCACTCCTCAGTTGAAACAGAAGCATTAGATGTAAGGGGGATGGTTAGCTCAGTGGTTTGAGTGCGGTGCTGAAAACAATGACCAACACCAATGTCACGGGTTCGATTGCTGCTCAGGCCCCATGTGTTGCCTGGTCTAGTCGAGAGGTGGCGTCCCTGCCCATAACAGAGAGGCTGGACTAGATGATTTCTAAGGTCCCTTCCAGCCTAGGCCATTCTATGATACGCTATGATCCATTCTATGATGTTTTTGCTCCTTCCACAACTGTTGTTGTGGCACTTTTGGGATGGAGCCTGGGTATTATTCCTCAGGATGCTGGCCTCCAGCTTGATGGTTTTGTCTGGGCTGCTGTGTGCAGCAGTGCAAAGCCTTGGGAGTGAGGAGGGAACCTCTGCCCAGAGGTTGCAGCATCTACCATGGAAGCTGTGCAGTCCCTGGATGCCATGGCGACTTGCCAGTTGTGCCTGTGGCCACCTCTCATCTCGAGGTGGTCACACGTATCACCAGTCCTCACAAGCTCACAGTGAAATGGGGAATTAGTAAATGGGAAATACTCTGTGAGGATATGATGTTCTTCTGATCCCCCAGCATAAGCCCACCATCCCCTCCTAGTCCAAGAAGGTGCAAATATTTGCATGAACACTAAGGATTATGACTTGTGTGCTTCCAAAAATGTTTGTGTCTGGACTTGTGCGGTTGCCAGCAATTTGAAAATCTGCTTTGCAGAGTGGCTTTATTCCACCTATGCCAAACTCGCAGACGCCATTGGTTGCACTCTGTGGGCAAAACGTGGGTCACTGGCCAGGGTGGCCGAGTCTCCATTTGCCAGTCTAACGAGATGTATGAAGTGGTGGCTCCAATCCTGACTTATCTGAGCTGTGAGTTGTCAGGTCGGCCACCAACTGGCTCCAGGCACGGTCTGTGCTGCGGCAGAGAAAGGTGGGGGAAGTGAGTAGGAGCAGACAGGGAGGGGAAAACATGGCACAGTGGAGAAAGACAAAGAGCACTGGGGTATATGAGGGAAATCACAGAAGAAAACAGTGGAAAAAAGAAAATAGCTTAAGGGGAGCCACGGAGAGAAGGCAGAGGCAGATCTGGGACATACGCAAGACAATTAACCAAGCAATGTTAAACCTGAGTCTTCATTGCCCTCAACACCTTTGCATGTTGTGCATCACTGCTGGACTCCAGGTGTGGTACCAGTGTTGTTTTATTGTCCCAGAGGCCATTTTACTTTCTGACATTCTCTCTTCTCCCTCCTGATTTTTAGCAGGCCAAGTATCACTGTTGATTAATGAGGAGAATGGAAGGTGGTGAACCTTTATGGACTATTAACATTAACGAGGGCAATAACTAAGTGATAAGTTCATGCATGTTCTTCTGCAGAAGTGAGCACCCGAAAGCTGCTCGATATTTCACGTGGCAGAAATGAGCTTGTGAGCATCATTAACATGAAATAGCTCCAACACAGCTGGGTCAGGAGTAAATCTGCACACAGCAACATCCAGTGCAGCCTCACTAACCTGAACACACACTTACTGGTTGTAGGAGGACAGATGAACCAGAGACCCTGATAGTTACTTAAGTGAAAATTGCCCCTGAGTGGTTAAAACCCTTTGCTAAAAATGCCACCCATTTGCAATTCATATGAACAACCAACTCTGAGGCACAGTATTAGCAACATCCATATGCTAATCCACATTACTGCAAGGACTCCTTGCTTAACGAGGTTTGAATGGCCATAGACTCTAGCGTTGTTTTAGTGATGCACAAAGCCATTTTGTTTGCTTGTATGGGATAAAAGATTTTGAAGATGTCCTGTAGCATTTGTGGCAAGAGTTGTTATGTGTCTTTAGGATGGAAATAAAACCCTGACAAAATTAGGCTTTATATTACATGTGTACTTCTATGAGCCCTGCTGGGTTTTTTAGACACAGATAACAGAAGTTTTTGCTTTTGACTTGAAATATCAGAGGCTGAATGCCTGCCCCTTCCCACACACAGGTACAGGTGTCTAGTCATCTGTCTTCTCTGACAGGCTGTCTTTCTGCAAGGAAATTTTGAATTAATTTCCAGGGTTCCATGGGATGATGAGCAGTCCAACCCATGGTAGATCCTGCTGTTTGATGACCTTTCTACTATATGTTATTAAATAAGTTTAGTCTACATAATTAATTATGTTGAATAGCTTATAAACCTGGTTAGCTTCATTCCGGTAGTACTAGGAGGGCATGACATGCTGTGCATGCGGAGCTCAACTTCAAACTGCTGAGAAATCAGAGTAATGGTGAAAATAACACAATGTTATAAATTTGTGCAACTGATCCCCTTGAGAGCCTGTGTAATGTTGCTGACACATCCCTAGGATTTTCTAAGCACAAGTTGTCCTGACCTCCCTCATAAATCTTGAAGCCTATGTTCTCTTCAAGGTGCTCCCATGAGCCGGATACACCTCGCTCCATCAATACATGAGCTGCTTTCCTGCACCATGGCCATCTGTTTCCTAATGATTATGTCTAGCCTGGGTTAATCTGCTCTTTTAACATACGTCATGATGGCAAAACCACAGTACGAGCACAGACTTCTCAAAGACAGTTTCTTGGCTACTGTAGCTGATGGCGAGACCCACACAGGTAGCAGCCTGTTGGGACACCTTGGGACCAGGGTTTGAAGCTCCTTTTACACCCTTTGCTGAATGGATCTGTTCTACTTGGCATGCTAGGAGAGAAGAAATTGCTTTTCTTCCCTGCTCTTCCTCAGTCTGTAGATCCATACCTGTTGGTGCTCTGAAACACAACACTCCTCTATTTCTGAATTTTGAGGAAAAAATCTATCTAGATGCTTAATTTGCTGTTGCTCAGAAGCCTTTTTTTTACCATCTTTTTTAGCAGCTGTTGATAAATCATGATGGGATGAAGATGTATGTTGTCCCTTCCTGCTCAGGTGATTCTCTCTCCCCATGGGGTACATACACAGCTAGAAGTGGTGCTTTATCTTCATCCTGTCTTCTGATATTGTCTTATAACTATCCACACTGCAAGCAGCTGAGAAGCAGCTCATCCTTTCACTGCAACCTGAATAGCACTGGGTGAACAGGAACTGCAGAGTCATGCTTTAAATTCAGATGATTTGCTTTTAAATAAAATCTCACCAAACCGGAGCACATAAAGCAGAGCAAGTTCTTTCAAGGTCAAAATAGAGCGGGTTTTGGGGAAAACTTAGCATAAGAAGAAGAGGGTGATCTGGCCAAGTCCTGAGCAGAGACAGGGCAGCACATACAAGGAGTGATGTGGGTCCATATGCAGCCAGCAAAGACCATCTTCTCCTGTGTTCTGGTTCCAGGGCTCCGATGTAAATCTCATGTGTCCTAGCCATGGCTCTATGTATTCCTGGATAACGCAGCTCTGTCAGCTAGTTTCAGCTTTTATTTATTTGCTTTGGTTTGAATAAGTTTAAGTACACAGAAAAGATGGGAATAATCCCCTGGATTCCTCCAGATCTGTGCGATGGAGTGACCTGCAGCTGAACTGCTCAGCCCAGACTCCGTCCACAGCTCAGCGAGGAGGAATGACCGCTTTTTGCCTGTGGTTTGTCAGGTCACTGTGGTATCTGATCCAGGGTAAGATGAATCACAAACCATGGGCTCTACTGCCTCTGAAAGCAGCTTTGGGTGACCAGCTCAGATGTGCGCATCCCCATGGGACTGGAGGAACCCTACCCATCCCACCATGTACCATGTCTGTCTTGTAAACACAGCTTCTGGTTTGAATTCCCAATGGCTGAATTCCCAGATCTGTTTATCATTTTCTGGTAAGCTCTGTTCAGTTTGCATCTTTCTTTGGTAACACCACAAAGGTTAGTTTTGTTGGTTTTTTTTTAATTGTCTCCACTCCATTATAAACTGCTTGATGAAATACTAGATTCAGATGTTGAAAAGCCCCATGTAGCTTCCTCCTTAGTTGTACTGTTAACTTATAATGCTTTATTTTCCCAGATATCTTATTTCTGACACTGAGAATGCCTAATCAACCCTCTCTGTACAGGAAAACACCCTTAAAGCTTCTTTTTGACATTTTTTTTCTCTTGCTGACCAATTCTCTGGAGATTCTTAGAGTTTGGTCCTATAAGTAAATGAAACAAACCATATTATCTTATCTGTGGTTTATTATATCTGATTCTTGTGTTTTGGGGGTCTAAAAATACCTACTTCCAGAGTATAACACTGCTCATGAAAGGACTGAGATACAGCAGGAACACATCCTGCATTTTCCGATTGCTCTGGATTTCAGCTACCAGCCCCAGTGGGTGTCAAACTCCACTTTGTCAACTCCCATACAGAGGTTTGCTAAAACACTTGAGATTTCTCCGCAGATGGCTGAATTTGGCATGCAGAGAAATTTCCAAGCAAGGAGCACTCAAACATGGTGATCCAATAGCTCTTACATCTGCATTTTTAACGGGAAGATCTTCTGCACCCTACACAATGCTGCTTGTCATCAGTGCTACTTTTCTGGACACTTCTGCTGTCTAGTTAAGGTCATCCTTATCATACTTGTTGAGTTTTTGTCCCTTTCCCCCTTTGAAAGAGGAATATAGCAAAGTATAGGAGATGATTTTTAAGAGAACTTTTGCTACATCTAGTGGCAGATCATCTGAAGTGCCTGAAAAAACAGCCAGTTCGGTAAAAAAAGCCAATCTCCGTTTAAGATTCTTGTTAAAAAGAAACAAGATGTGCTTTCTTGTTGCTGTCTGTTTACCTTTGTTTTTCATTGCAAAGCTCTAATATTATTGCCTGGTATGGCTTTTCTCGATTCTAGCTGCCAGCTGAGACAACACCGGTCTAGACTTGCTGAGATTTTCATTCCTG
>NW_009716281.1:16419-26704 GCF_000703405.1 Apaloderma vittatum
TTACTACTTCATATAGAGAAAAGATAGCTTGAGCGGGGTGGGGGAAGAATACCAGACCCCATAGCTGTCATCCTGCCCAATGCAACACCTGTATCATCCAGGAGTAGCGAGAATTCACCCAAATTGCAGGAGGTTTTACACCAATCCTGCCCAGCACTTGGGCAAATGCCTACAGACTACCACGGGGGGTAGGGTGTCCCTCAAGGGGAAAATAGGGAAGCACATGAGCATGGTTGCATGCTTACAGCAAGGATGCTTGCTCTGGAGTTTATTGCCTGGATTCCCATTGTTCCCATCCTTTTTATAAGGCGAGGTGAGGAGCACACACATGGGAGACAGAGAACCATGAGGGACTTGCAGGAGGATTGAAGACGTAGGGTCAGATCCCACAAGGCTGGGATGTGGATTGGTCCCACCTGAATTCTCAAAGGAGAGAAACAGTAGTAATGCAAACCAGAGCCGACTGCAAACCTGCTAAAAAAATCAGCACTGATGTTTGAAGAGTTGTTGAAACAGATTTAAAAATCTGGGTAAAAATCATGTGGGTTTTGAAGTGGAGTGGTTGTATAACAAAGTAATATCAAATTGTATTAACCTGCTTTTTTTTGGAGAAGGAATAGTGCCTTACACTGTGCACCAAGTCTTTATGGTGGGAAGGCAGCTGATCAGACACAGCTTGAGCAGGTGGGCTGGCAGCCTGGTATAGGTTTGCTTCTCCTGCCTGGAATTCTATGTGGGTTGCGTGGTTAAGATTCCCTTGCAACATCCTCCTTGGGCTGCGCAGGCTGGAGTACTCCACCTTTGTCAGGGGAAAAGCCAGAGAGACAGAAAGGCTGGGAGCAAGATGGGGAGAGAGGGATACTTGTGAAAATGGAGGATAAGGCAGCACTAAACGTGGAGCTGGGACAGGTTTCCCTTGGGAACCGTGGTCAAGGTGTCTGGGTGGTGGGTGCTCCCCATGTGTGGTAGAGAAATAATTGCTCTTTGCTGGAAAGAGGCTTATAGTCAGGGAAAGAAACAGGCCCTTTTGGAACACAGCATCCTGCAGAAGGGCAAAAAAAAGGTCACTGAGCTTGAAAGGAGCAGCTGAAGACCAGCAAGCAGAGTTCTACCCCATCTGCACTGCAGTTAATGAGGAGCTCCTGTTCTGTGAGCAGTATCCAGACCACAAGCAAAATTAATGCAGGTTTAGACATGATGGTGAACCTGGCAGATATTGCAATATCAGTTTGAAAAGTGTACACAGAACGAGGGGGCAAAAACTCGAAGATGCTGGAAGACAACTTAGCCTGAAATATCACGAATAACCTAAGACACAAAAACATACCAGGCGTACACCACTCATGCCTTTAGACCCTTACAGGAGTGTACGCAGGAATATTAGAAAATGCTCAAGGAGGATGAGTTATGCATTAGATGGGAGATGGTACAGACGAGGAGCCGTTTCTGCCTCAAAACTCGCTAGCAATAGCAGGAAATAGCTTGAAATAGCAGGAAAATAAGGAACAATTTCAACTTCAATGGTTTGTTCTTGAATTGCAGTTTCGGTTAAAAAAAAAATCCCTGAAGGAAGGTATATCCATGCCTGTTATTTACCATCAGTGTGAAACCACAGGAGCAGAAAAAGATCTGACTTTCTGGGGCTAAAGGTTATGATTTGAGAAGATAAGGTTTCTAGCATCAGTAATTATTTCTACATGAGAAGCTTGATCTGTTCCCATAAGATGCGATGGGAATCACTCCATCCTCTCAGAGTGGTTCAATCAGCCCCATGCTGGGCAGCCTCTCTGATGCCTGGAGTTCACTCCAGTGCAGAGAGATTGTCCACAGATAACATGCTGTCAACCTGCTCTGAGGAGCATTACAATTATTTTTTTTAGAAGCAAACATAAAAGAGCTCAATAGCTCTCACAAGCAAAAAAAAAAACAAAACATGTTTTGAAAGGAAAACAAACAAAATGGGGAATTTAAAAACATTATTTTTTTTCCCCATTTATTTTGAGCCTGCTTCTTTCAGGTACATAAAAATTGGACCAGGCTGCATTTTTTTAATGATTGTTTGTGCTTCATTTCTATGCATCAAGTATGAGAAGCAGACGTGTCTCCTTTGGAAATGAGACCTACTTTTCCTTCCCAAATGTCAATTACAGTTAAAAAAATGCCACCTTATTTAATGTCTCTCTGTCCAGTGCTGTGGCTGATGGCCACGGGCAGAAAAAGATAACTAGTTTCCCAGGTCTCCTGATTAACACAGAAGGTTAAACATATCTGGCTTATAAAGGCTTCCCTGAGTGGCATGAGTGACTTCTCCACCTCCTGGCCGTTACCAGTCTCTGTGCATCGCTGCCGGCTGGGTGAGAGCTCCAGCGCAGCAGCAGGACACAGAGGTTATGTCCATAATATGTTAAGTCCTGTAAAAACCAAAACACTGCATTTTTTTTTTTATGATGCAGAAGAGAGATAGTTGCATCTCTCCCTTCAGTGCTTTTTGTGAGATGTAAGTTTATCTATTATTTAAGACATAATATAGAATATGAAAGTGATGCATTTTGAAATTAAAATACACAGGTAATTTTTGAAATCCCTCTGACCCTTCAACTTTCTTCAATATCTGGCATGTAATAGGGCCATTTCAGAATCAGTGCCCCAAATCCAGAACTTCATTTCTGGTCCATCCCAGGGACAGATCAACATCTATTCAGACAGTCTGAATTCTGGCATTTCCTAACTTCTGAGCATTTGATGTTTCAACCTTAACTGTCCCTCTAGCACCAACTTTCTTACATGTAACATAATTTTTACGAATGTACTTCGTCTTCAAAGACACGTGTAAGACTAGCCACTACATAGGAGCACACGAGACCACAGGAACAGATTCAGCTGAAGTCCAGAAGGAGCTGGAGTCGGATTCAGGCTGAAGATAGTCAATGTGGTGGTGTTGAGTCATAGACTGGACTTGATGATCTCAGAGGTCTTTTCCAGTCTCAACAATTCTGTGATTCTATGACTCTGTGATTCTGCGGTTTTGCAAGTCACACATGCTCCTCGTGCACACAGGACAGAGCATCACCTCTTGTCTTGGGCAGCCAGCAATGTCTCCTACTGGTTTTGCACATAGCAATGGAGCCCCATGGCTCCATCTGCTCGTCTTCTGGGCGGTGTCATCATGTGGAGGCACCATCCTGGGTGGGGACTCTAAATGAAGACAATCACTGTGAGGAAATCAGAAGGAACTGGTATCTCTAGGGAACAGGTTAAGAAAAAAAAAAATCTCTGTTTTAACTGCATAATCCATATGGTTAATCTGTCTTTCCTATCTTTTTAATTTTTTTTTAATTATGTCTGCCAATGTTTTTCCTTATTAACAATATTACTCACCTCAGAGCTCAGGTTATTATTAGCAATTTTATATTCTGCAGTTGGTACCTTTTTTTGATTGCCATTATTAGCATTTTTATTTCAAAATCCTTCATGATAATATGGTATGCAGGGAAAGGCATCTGGCATTCCCTTATATCCCTTGAGAGAGTTTCTGGATTGCTCATTTATGTTTTAATTGCTATATTATAGCTATGTATTTCTGGATGACTTCTTATGTACCTATTCCCATACCATGAAGTCATTCTTATAGACAATTCAGACACTGGGGTCCTTCCCAAGCCAGGTCTGCTTAAAGGTTTATTACTTTGATTAAGAGATGGAGAAATAACACAGGTGTTTATGCGTATGCAAAGCCTTAATTATTAAACAGGCTTTTTTCAGAAGCAGTGGCCCTAAGAAAAGCTGCTTTCCCTGTGGCAAGCTCCTTCACAGCCATCTCAGGTCCCTCATCAGCTCTCACATCACTCCGTCCGCACTGCAGCCCTCCTCTACCGGCTGGGGATGGTGTGGAGCAACTTCTTTGCGGATTGCCCAGCTGTTGGGGATGCTGCCTCTGCTGGTGGCCACTGCCTCTCAGGAGGGATCGAGCTGAATTACACAGGCATTTCCCTCCCTGCATGCACTAACACACCTTTCCAGTTCCCTGTCACTGACCATCACTAAGTCCGTGAGATCTGGATCTCTGAGGTGTCTATATCACTATTGAATTTGACCCAAATAGGCTGAAGGGATCAAATGGCTGCATGGCATTTGTTACCCACTTAAAATCAATTGTTTGATTTCTGGGTTCCCTCATCAGTGAAGAGGAAGAAAAAGGCACCTCTAGGTTTCCACTCCATATCTCAACTGTCTTCCTTGCCCATGTACCAGAACTACTTGATCCAGTGACCATCTTTCAGATGGCTGCAATTTGGTGAAGTAACTTCTGTATGAAATGCATAACTTTCTACTCAGCAATGACTCCCTGTAATTTGACTTTTCCACCAGCCTGACTGTATGCCCAGGAACAAAAAGGAATTTGCCAGCACGAAAAAACATCTTAAAGAGACAGTGCTTGGATCATGAAAAGGCCCAGCTGATGGAGTAAAGGTCTGCCATAACAGTTTGTTACTAATTATTTCTCAGGGTATCAGTTTGAATCAATATAAAAAGTTTTCAGATGGCATTTCATGTCTTTTAAATCCATCTGTTCCCCATGCTCCAGGAATCGATTCTGTGGCTTGAGCCTCTATTTTTTCCTACAATGACAGATTTTCTTCCTTCTGGTGTGGGGTCTCTCCCTTCCAAGCTGTCTTTCTAGCAGGGAAACAAATATCAGAAGGAATGCTAATGTTTTGCCTTCAATCTCCAGACCAGAGAACACCCTCCATCCCCATCCTTTCATTGCTCAGTTCCTTTAGATTTTACCCCTTGTCCTTAACTGGCCCATGCCAGTCCCGCTGGCTCCAAAGACTTGATGAGAAATGAAGTTGTGTGGCAGCTTCAAAGCACTTTGTCAAGACTGTAAGGTGACTTCAGGACTGAAATAACTGCCACTGCTTCAGATCAAGAGCTGTGCTGGCTGAGGGAGAGGAGAAATTATTTTATGCCTCCACAGCAGCTCCGGCAAGTTCAATTTTTCAGTCTAGGACTGTTCAATTTGATACAACAAGCAAACTCCATCTTTGCAGCTGCTTTATCCATCAGCACAATGTCTAGACTGTGAACCTGTCGAAACACTTCTTGACCTCATAGAAATACTGTCAGGGAAAGCTCATGTCTGAGAAATGTATTTGGTGTCCCTGAACCGAACTTGATTGTGCTGATATATGGAAGTTAAACATTTGTCCGGAAAGGTGATAGTAGTTTTATTTGTTGGCTAGATAGAAAAATCAAAGGCGTGATATTTTCTATGCTTGGTCTATCAGGTTTGTGTGGCCAGATTTCAGTAGTGGAGGGGCTGTAGGGGCGGCTTCTGAGAGAAGCTGCCAGAACCCTATCCTAGGTCCGACGGAGCCGGTGCTAGCAGATTCCACTGATGCACAGGCTGATGGACACGGCTGAGTCCATCAGTAGTGGTGGTAATGCCTCTGTGATAACATATTAAAGAAGCGAGAAAAAACGTACTGCACCATAACAACTGACAGAGAGAGAGAGGAGTGAGAATATGTGAAGACACCAAGGCCAGTGAAGAAGGTGAGAAGAATGTGTTCCAGGCATGGGAGCAGAGATTCCCCTGGGTCACGATGAAGACCGTGGTGAGGCAGGCTGTGCCTCTGCTGCCCGTGGAGGTGACGGGATGTAGGCGTCCACCTGCGGCCTGTGGAGGAGCCCACGCCAGAGCGGGTGTGTCCCTGACAGAGGCTGTGACACCGTGGGAAGCCCACACAGAAGCAGGCTCCCGGAGAAAGTTTGTGAATAACAGTGTCCCGTGAGAGGGACCCCACACTGGAGCAAAGGAAGAGAGAGGAGTCCTCCCCCAGAAGAAAAAGGATTGGCAGAGACATCTAATGAACTGACCGCAGCCCCATTCCCTGTCCCTGCGTGCTGCTCATGGGGAGGAGGTGGAAAAATTGGGAGTAAAGTTAAACCCAGGAAGAAGGGAAGATGTTATTTTTTTAAGATCTGCTTTTATTTCTCATTACTCTTCTGTAATTTGATTGTCAATAAATTTAATTAACTTCCCCAAATCAAGTCTGCAGTTACCCAAGATGGTAACTGCAAATGATTTCCCTGTCCTTAGCTCAAGCCATGAGACCATCGTTATTTTTTTTCCCCCATATTTAGCTGAGAAAGGGTGAGCGATAGAGCAATTGTGGTGGGCACATTGCTGCCAGCCGGGGTCAAACCCCCACACTTGCATAGACACAGAACCTCCTTGCTGACTCCCTGTACTGGGCCTGGCTGGGAAAAAGTTATTTTTCTCCAGAGCAGCTCATGCAGTGCTGAGGTTTGGATCTGTGGGCAGAACAGTGCTGCTAACACACAGTGTTTTGGCTATTGCTGACTGATGCTTGTACCACACTGAATTTCTCTCTTTCTCTCACTCGGCCCCACCAGGAAGCAGTCTTGAGGTTGGCAAGAGGTTGGAAGGGGGGACAGTCAGGACAGCTGAGCCAGGCTGACCAAAGGGTTATTTCATGACATCATGTACTGCAGTAAGAGCTCAATGGAAGGAGGAGGAAGAGGAGGCATTTGTGGTTATGGTATTTGTCTTCCCACATAACATTTATGTGGGCTCAGACCTCACTTGCCAGGGGGTGGCAAAACGTTTGCTGCTGAAGGGATAACATGAACAAGGTCCACGTGCTGCAGCATATTCTGGTGACAACATTTCTACCCACCTCACCCCAGAATGCCATTTCCCAGTCATGGTAGCAGCAACACATAAACCTGTATGGTACAAGCACTATCTAGATACCCATCCATGTCTAATGTCCATAGCTCAAGAAAGATATTGAATAACCTGTGTATTCAGAGAAAACGCCGCAAGAAACAAGTGATCATAGAAAGAAAACCTAGACAGTTACTGCCTAAGGCCCTGTGGAGTAGATTAGGTAGCAAACGGAAACACATCTAACCTCCAAAGAGACATATAAAAGGTGTCCAGTGAACCATACCCTAAACTGCCTGTTTCTTGCCTTTGCTTATAAAGGACATCAGACATGTCCCTTGGAGTCAGATGTCATGCTGTGATGACCTAAATTCACATGAGAGGTCTGACCAGAGATATGACAAGTGTTGCTTAAAGAGGGTCAGGCAGGCTGTCAGCAACTGAGGTGTCCTAAAAGTCTTTCCCTGTTGCCTATGTTCAGCCTGTGTTTGGTCAGTTTTACTGAGTAGCTAGATGATCTCTGGAGCTCTAGTGATCTGACAAAGCAGGGCTTTCTCTGTTCACTTTAACTGTTTCAATTAATTGCAAATTGATTTTCAGAGAAAATAAGAAAACTCAGAAAGAGGCACAAGAAAAATTCCTTGTCTAAAGACACAGGACAGAGAAGATGCAATGTAGAAGATGTCAAATGGGAAAAAAGTGGACAAGATCTAGCCTAAAATCAAAAAGGGGGGAAAAAATCTTTCTAGAAAGTTTAATTAATTCTGGCTAGAAAGGGAAGAGGAAATGAAAAATGAAGCAAAGTGCAGAATTAGCTCTTGAGAGAGAAGAAAGATGCTGAAAAGAAAAATGCTGGGAAGAAAGAAGCCCAGTACATTAACCAAAATGCAGTAAAATATGCTGTAGAGAAATCCTTTCAGCAGGCTCCATTAAAGTTTCATAGTGAAGGTTCACTGGAATTTTCAATATTTAAAAAGTGTTTCTGAAGGTAGCCAAGAGAAGGTGCATTGGTAATTCTTGAAAGGCTAGTGCATTAAATTTTATTATATCTTCAAATAGCACGGGGTGGTGTCTAGCTCTGCGTTGCTTTAAGGGAGCACTCATGCCTTGCTGTGCTTCCCTCCTCTCATTAACACATCCCTATCTGAGGTGCTTTACATCCTCTGCTTTTCTCTGTGGTGGTCACTGGTAAAGATAAGACAGATGCAGAAGGGTTGCAGGCAGAAGCTGGGAATCACGGGGCTGCCGAAAAGCTGCCGGTCCACCACCCAGAGCGCTGGGGTAAGACCCTCACTCCCTGCAGAGGAGGAAAGACAAGATTGAGGCAAAGGGTTTCACCATGTGGGCCCAGATGCAGAAAAGAAGGAACACCAGTTTCATTTGTGCAGACAGAAATGAGGGATGCCATCCTCATGACTGGAATGTGGCAGCTTCAACTGCCCTGGCACGGGACACAAAGTCCCCAAGCAGTGACAGTTCATCCTTTCTTGAAGTCCTGTCTAAAGAGGGAAAGCGAAAGCCCAAATGGAAAATAACTCACAAATGCAAAATCTCTTACAGGCAGAGCCATCCCACATTTGGGCATGAGTCTAAGAAATAAGTGAATACATGCTGTGAAGCTGAGCAGAGAAGCAGCTGCATGACAGAGGGGCAGGTCTCTACGTGAAGCATCCCTGCTCCAGAAACCAAGTTCAACTCCTAACTTCCGTTTGGGAGAAGCTGCCAAGCTCTCCCCTTCTTGCACTCCAGGTGCCAAGCCAGCAAAATAACTACCTGGTGGTTATAAACGGCACGCTTTAGTCTCATGGCACACTCTTCCCTGTAGTTCTCGGGGCTCCTGAGGTGCTACATAGAGCCCCGTGACACGTTGTGGACAGTGGCCGCTTTCAGAGGATTACAATACTAAAAAAAAAACCAAAACGTGAGCGGGATAGGTGGGAGGACGTTGCCCAGGCAGAGTCAGGGCAGTGTCTCGGTGCCCGGCGGAGCGGCAGGAGCGAAGCCCCGGGACGTTTCCCCGCCGGGCGGCAGCATCGCCCCGCTCCAGAGCCGGCGGGAGGGGCTGGCGGCTTGCCTTCACCGACTCTTCGTTGTCACGGGTTTCGGTTTGTAACACTTTTCTTTCGTGCCCTCCCGAATCTCAGGAACTTTAAACACCGTTCTAGAAATAACAGTGTATGTGTCATGGTCCTTGTCTAAACAGGATAAATCTCTGTTACTGCCTCTCATCACAGAGTGCGCTGTGCTGCAAAGCGTTTGGTAACAAGAATCAGATTCCAAAAGCTTTTATATCGACTAGCACTCACACGAGTTATCCACTTCTTACAGGTATCTGCATTTAGACATCTAACTGCACACTCAGTGTGTAACACACCAACCATCAACAGAGATTTTGTCAGTGCAGCCCCCTGAGCTCAGCTGGTGATTCGCAGGACAAGCCTTGGGAGTAGCAGCACAGCTGCCCTGCCCGCAGCACTGCCTCTAAAAGGGAGCTCAGAGCCTCGGCTTGCGTGTAGCAACCTGTGGGCAGGCTGCTAAATTTAGGGGGTTTGATTGAAAATGGAACAGCTCCTCCCATGTGGCTGCTTCAGGGCAGTCATCTCACCCTTGCGCTTCGAAGCAGGGCAGGGATGTAACACGGCAAGGTTCCACCCGGCTGGCATCAAACCAAAGGCTAACGCTACTCAGGTAGTTTCTCAATAAATTTAGAAAATGAATGGTTATTTCGATTCAGCCCCAACTCCCATCTGCGTCCTGTCTCTAGCAGATATTGTTAGTGGCAGGTACTGAGGAAAGACTATGGACAGACAAGCGTTTGTAATACCTGCCTCACCCAGCCTCTGTTATATTTTCAGCTCAGAGGCTTTCCCTTGGCTTGAACACATTCAGTGAATATATTCAGTACCTCCTTAGCAGAGCCCTCTTCCAAGTGCCTGTGTAATGAAGGAAAACACAGGTCAGGCGCGTGGTGGGATGGAACGTGTTGCACTGGGCACTTTCTCAGCATGCCTTGTCTGACCTGAACATGAAAAAATTCCCACAAATTCCCTTGTTCCATTACACAAGCAAGGTAAGGTGGTAGCTCACATGCAGATGTCTCCATTTGGCACATGTATAAAACCAGGAGGGATAAATCCCATTCTCACTGGTCACGGACTCAAGGAAGGCACTTCCACCTGGTGGCCATTGCTTTGTGCTGCATGGTTCTCCATAATTGCTGCTCATTGACAATTTTTAGTCTTACATATTCTTCAGTGAGAAAGTATACAGAACCTTATCTGCTTAAGCACCCACATGGAACTGTGAATGTCAAGAAAATAATACAAGTAATAAGTAATTGTTCTTTGAAAATGTGTTCTCATGCTAGCCCAAAAGTTTAATGATCACAATGACTGAAATTGAAACAAGATATTAGACAAAACTTGAACTGAGACACCAATGAGCACTGAATGTGTTTTAAGCTTTTTTCGTCATAAGCTGCCTGTTGAGTCCCAGTGACCTGTCCTCTTTTGCGTGACTTTCTTTAACGGGCAAATTCCTTCCTATTGGTATCTGTGAAAGCAGTCTGGGGGTATTTCAGACCCTTTCCCT
>NW_009716281.1:26735-51494 GCF_000703405.1 Apaloderma vittatum
AAAGAAACAAGCAGAGGCATCTGTCCAAACCAAGTGGCACATAGCAAGGTGCTGCTGAGAGAAGGCCAGGGATACAGAGACAGAAGGAAATGACCCAAGAAACTGGTCATAGTGAGGAAGGGCAGACTGCCAAGCTGTCCTTCAGCTCCTTTTCTCCTCCTCTGGGGCTGAGCTCACCCTGTGCTGTTCCTGTGGGGCTGCAGCACATTTGGCTTGTGGGCAAGCAAAGGGACATCTCGGCTCTCTCCTGCTACAGAGTTCAGCCAGACATCATGAAACCTTGGCCAAAGTCTGATAGCTTCAGTTCCCAAGTGACTAATGCTGCTCAAAAGTAGAAGCCAAGATAGAGTAATGTAAAGTTATTTGTTGTCTGCCCTAACAGCAGGGCAGGGCTGTCTTTTCTCTCTGATTAAACTGAATGGTTTTGACCCAGATTATAACCTCCGGTTTGAATTTAGAGATAAGTATCGTCATATCAGCTTTGCGCCAAGGCTTGGAAGGAGCTATTGGCAGCAGTGATGCAGTGTTTCACAAGGCTGGATGGGTTGGATGAAGCTGCAGGTTCTGGGCAGCATGGTCAGACAGATATTCACCTCCACTCCACATCTGGAGAGGCCCAGGGGCAGGAGATAGTATAAACTCTAATGAAGTCGCATTGCCAGTGGCAGGAGTAGAGCTAATTCCAGGTAGTTGAGAGTTTACAGCCACAACAGTGGATTTAATTATCACTTTACTGGGCTTTAAGTGAGCTGTAAGACTAATCTAAATTTAACTCGCATTACGCGGTCAGCTCTTTACAAGCTTCCTCAACAGACAAGTGTCAGATTAGGGCTATATCAATAGATAAAGGAAAAAAAATAAAGCCATTGATGGCTGTAGATTTCCCAGCTGATATCTTTATACTCTGCTATAAAAGCCTATCACCCTTCATTTAGAGAAAGTGAAAACTCTAGACTTCTCTTCCAAATGCTAATCATTAGGAAGAAACTTCAAATAAATATAATTAGAATCAAATAATATGCACCTTTTATTGAGGAGTAACAGCACTCAATGATCAGCTATTTACAATTCCAGATAATCTGAGTCGTTAGTTTGGGACCAGATACTGGAGCCACTCCAGCTGCTCCAAAACCTGGCCTTTGAGCATCTCCGGTGCCATCAGGACCCAATGGTGTGGTCGGGCATTTGGTTTATAGCAGATTTTGAAAAATGAAATATTTCACTTGGGTACAAATTCCAGGGCAGCCCACGGCTCCCAGGGCCTCACCCCTGGGTGCAGCAGAGCCACCCGGCCGTGGCAGCAGACCTTTGTGCACCATAAAAGGGTGGACTTTGGTAAAACCCTTCCCTTGGACTTTTAAGCGCTTGCACCTGCTGACCTGCCTAAAAGGATTTTTGAGGTCACGATGCCTGTGGAATGAGCTGGGCACAGGGCTCTGCTGAAAGGTCCCGCCAGGCTTTGAGCGACAGCTCTGAACAGTGAGAACCCTGTGAGGACACCCAGCACCCTGGCTTGAAAAGCTTATCTCCTGTCCTGCTGACCTGCCTCATATGACATCCCTTCCCATCCTGCCCCAGGTGGCAGGAGACAGGGCCTGTCCTCGTGACTGAAATCCCTGGCAGGCAGCAGAAGGAAGGGAGCTGCCCCCACCACATCTGGAATGTCTGCACAGTCGTTCTTGTGTTTCGCTCACACAAGTTTCTCTTTGCTGTTAATTTCTGTATTAGACAGGACCCACACTATGTCACACATCTAGTCCAAGCCAGATGTTGGCCTGTGCAGTCAATAGAGTTAGGTACCTCCAGGGCAATATTAAACTTGGTTTCTGATGAACTGTTCTCAGAAGATACCGGTCTATCTCTCTCAGAGATCTCAGATGACAAGCTTAAGGCTAAACACATTTTTCAAGACTCAAGCTAACCACCTAGTGAGATGGAACCTCCACAACGACGGAGAATACGACCTGACGGGCATGATCTGCACAAGTCCCACTTTATACATACTCTTGTATTAGAATATAGCTAAGCCTAGCACATAGCATGCCCAAGCAAAACTATTTGTTTCTTTCCATCACCCATTTATCCCAGACAGCTGCTATCTGTTGTACTCTCCCCATTAATTCCTCCCCTTTGCGGAGCTCAGGCACCACTTCTGAACCACTCTGGCTGCTTATCTATGTGTCTGGCACAGAAGAGAGGTTCTGGTGCTGTCCTGGATCTTTGCAAAGAGGCAAACCTTGTCCATCTCAAGGATTTGAAAGAGCTGAAGTTGGAAGGAGCTCCCTGTTTTCTTCTTCTCAGCTACCTGGGTGCTGGAAAGGTAAGCACAGGAATTGCTGGAGGAATGGCCTTTGGTTGAACCCTGCTCTCTGCATCTATTTGCGTTGCTGAGAAGTGCTTCTTATCTTTTGGACTTTAAAACCATGGAATTTAAAGTAATACTGGATTGAAATTATAGCTGCTGATGATTAAGGCACTATATTTAGGCTTCACTGTAACTTAACTCTGAAATATTTTTTACATAAACAGTGTAAACACTTTAAAACATGAGCTGCGAGCTAAAATACCCAATTTGTTCCACTGACTTCACCCAAGTATACTGGATTGAAATTATAGCTGCTGATGATTAAGGCACTGTATTTAGGCTTCACTGTAACTTAAACATCAGATTACGAACTCTGAAATATTTTTTACATAAACAGTGTAAACACTTTAAAACATGAGCTGCGAGCTAAAATACCCAATTTGTTCCACTGACTTCACCCAAGTGCATCACAATTCTGGTTGTATATTAGTCTCAGGGGACAGGCCTCAAACCTTGAATTAATCAAGAAAATACAGATAGTCAGAGAAAATGGCTTGCTGATACCCCTTGTTAGGAGAAGCCACTTGGCTTCAGTCAGCATTCCGATTGTTGGGGGTTTGTTGGGTGTGTCTTTTTCAGAAAGATCCCACAAAATTTCAGTCATGTGAGACCCACCACCCAAGGTGAAGTGCCTGAGTGGAAATCTGTCTTTGAAGGGATTTAGTTGTGGGTTGCAGGTAAATATCTTATGCAAACCAATGTGGATAAAGCCCTGCTGAGACAGCTGACCTTGGGGAAGGCAGACAGCATGGTTATCTGAACTTCATTTATCTGAAGTCTCCTGTTGTTTGAGGTGGGATCATGTCTTCCACCTCACACCTGGAGAGGGGGTTCTGTGCTCCCCGACCAACCTAAGGTGCACGACTCAGCATCCACAATTACATCTCAGGAAAGCAAGTGTCCCTCGTTTGAAAAGAAAAGTAGTCTGGAAATTAAAACCCCATATGAGTCAGGCTGTCATGGCTCCTATGCAGCCATGAAGGGGATAAACACAGAGAAGAAAAAAAGATGGAATAATTTTGGGAGATGCTGAGCTGAGATATAGTGGTGAGGCAGTGTGACACCCCCCAGACAGTCATGAGGGTTGCATGCCTCCAGAGTTTTCCAGAAGTCTCTGGTGACTGCCACGAAACACCAGGATAGGTGTTTTGGTAACTTCTGTGATGGCTTTTTACCAGTCATCTCTAAAAACTCTCCTGGTTCTTCGTTCCATCCGAGGAATTTGGAGAACCTATCTCCATCCCAACTTTCTGTAGCTGTGCCCAGTAGACTAATACACAAATATGACCATAGTGAGACCTCAGGACCAGACAGCAAGCATCATGTCCACTTAACTAAACTCCCTGCCCTCAAAACACCCTTGTCACATTCATAGTGCCCCCGGGAACTGTCTCTGGGCTCTGCTGTCCCCCGAGGCTGGACCCCGTTTGGGTGGGCTGTTTGGCAGTCACAAAGTGTGAGCAGAAAAGACACTGGGAAAAACAGAGGCGTCCTTAAGGCTTACCCAACATCAGGAAGTTCATGTGGAGCAAGCAGGGGGGGAGTTATGGCTGGCAGAGAAGCACATGCAAAGCCTTCTGCACGCTGAGCTGCTCCAGTCACTACTTAGGGATCTCTTACACAGTGTTGTTGGGCTACAGGTTCCTCATGCAGACTGTTCACCTCCTCCTCATGCCCAGCTCAGTCCCCGTCCTCACTTGGAAACCAGAAAGAAGTCAACCATCTCTACCTAATAAATCCAGGAAAAACAAAAAATACTGATGACTTAAGCTGGAGTTCCAAAACAACAGCATACCTCCACTTGTAGGCCTGACTGTCTCCTGTGTTGTACTGCTGACACAAAGAGCTGAATAAAAAAAAAATCCAAACGAAACCAAAACACTGAAGAACACTGAAGAATTATTCCTAATCCCTTTTTGCTTCACATATGAACAAAAAAAAAATCTAATAAAATCTTTCCATGCAAGCAACAGTGAAAGAAACAGTACGGTATATTTACAATTACGTTTCAGCTTATGAAATCGCTCATGAATGAAATGTGTGTCTGAGCAGTATGAGAGTCAAGAAGGGAGGAAAGATAACGCTAGTGAGGGGAAAGGAAATTTATACAGTGTCTGCTGGTTGCCTTTCATTTTCTGAACAGCAGGAGGAGATTAATGATATTGTCACAACAACATTAATGATGCTGTAAAATCATAAGGACAAAGAGAGCCAGGATTTGATAAAAGTGAGATTTACAGCTGCATCAGTCAATTTAATTATGTTTTACTAGGCTTAAACTAAGCAGTAAGACTAATCTCCATTTAACATGTTTTACAGGGTCTGCAGACGCTTTACAATCCTCCTCCATTTAGAAGTGTCAAATTATGGCAATATTGATAAAAGAGCGGTGTAAATGGTTGTCTAGTCAATCCCCAAACCAGTTAATATCTTTCTTTACTGCATTGTAAAAGCCTATTACTCTTAAGTTTTGGAGTGAAATTTGTGGACAGCAATCTGAGTTGATAATGTTTAGAAAACAAGTTCAGGGAAGATAAAGATCCACATCCACCCGCCTGCATTCGCTGTAGAGGGCGGCGCTGCCTGTCCTCCTGCCCTGCCAGCCCCCACTAGGGGCTGCTGCCCCTACTGCCTCTCCCTTGGGAATGAGCTTTGACACAAAGCAGATCCAAGTGACGTCACGGCTTGGTGTGTGTTTGAGCATGGGGGGCTCTGCAGGCCAAAGCAACGGAGCTCCATGGTCCACAGGGAAAAGCCATTCTCCCTGGCATCGCTTTTCAAACCATCTCTGGGGTGGAGCAGGACCAGGTAAAGGGACTGGTGGTGGCCCCATTGACTCTGGTCTGTGGTGACCCTGCTCCTGTGGTGCTGGAAACTGCACCCCCAAGCCCCACGCAGTCTTACCTCTGCTTCCCACAGCAGCAAACAGTCATGGGGATGAATTAGCTGGAAGCCAAATGATTATCTAAATTAAGATGTTATGATCAACATCATCTGGAGACGAGCTGTGAGCAACATGAAATGTTCCAAACAGGGTGTTTTGCATCTACTTTATTTTTTCAGCTCCTTTCTTGGTCACCAGCAGCTGCTTCTCTGCATTCCTTGTGTTGTAGTACCGGACCTGTAGTTTAACAAAGTATTCTTATTACCTTCTGTAAAACCATGATAGATTACATCTGTTAATTTTCCATGTGTTGTTTTTAAAGACAAATCTCTTGGGTACTTTAAGTCACTAAGCTTGATTTGTGGCTCTCCATCACTTTGTGAAGTTACTTAAACTTCCACAAAGAGGGCATAAAGCCCAGCCATCTCCACTTGATTGGTTGTTCATGATTTCCTAGCCCTACCCTTCCACAGAAGTGTCTTTCTTTGAGTTCTAGACAAGCAATCTTCCGGTATCAGGACAGAGAAAAAAATGCTTGAACTTGCACTTTTTGAAAATCTTTCATTTTTCAAGAGATGGAAGAAAATGTTATTCACAAACCAGAGAGCAGCTCCCAGCAAACAGCATCTTTCAAGTCAACAGCACCTTTCAAGTCTAGGGGAGTGCATTGTTTGGCCAAATGCTACTGGACACTTAGCAGTTTGAGAAAAGTGAATCTTCCTAATGACTTCAGATTGTCCCTCCCTGCCCTCTAAGCAGAGGAACACCAACCTCCTTCTAGCCAGGTATGGCTGGCAGTGAAGAAATGGATTTACTGCGGGCTCTGTCTCTGAGGACTTGGTGATGAAAATTTAAATCCCACTTTACCTCTCTTTATTCGTAGTGTTGCCTGTATTTCAGTGTTGTGGGCCAGCCTGTTCTTCGAGCTGTCGTTTCTGCTGGTCAAGTATCTCTGAAGGCGATTTCTGAGATACTTCAGTCTTACCAACTCATGTTAATGGGTGTTTTTTGAGTGAGAAGTCAGGTTTCCTAGGAAAGAAACTACAGGGCACAAGTAAGCTCAGTGTCATTGAAAGGCAGCCGTTCTGCTCATACCTTGCTTTAAAAAGTCAACAAATACAAAATGACTGAGCCCATTGTTTCTACGGTATGTTATTTTTAGTTGTCTCAAAAAGTTTTTCTACTAACAATGAAATAATCCTCTTGACATTAAACAGTAAACATTTCTCCTCCCAGGCAAGAAAAAAAGATGCATACAGGCTACCAAAAAAGGTTACAGCAAAAAATAGCAACAAAAGTCAACGCTTCTGAGTTCTAGTTATGTTTGAAACACACTGCAGCCCTGCCTTATCACCTGCTTTTTTCAGCTTGCCAACGCATCAAATACTCTAAATCATGGCAGGTGTAACATGCTTCTGACAGTGCTAAGTGACCCTCTCACTTTACAGCCTTTAGGTCCTGGGATCACAGTGCCCAGCCTGAGAGTCAGATCTCCTGGTGCAGGAAGTGCTGGTGGACATGCCCAGGAGAAATGTCTTCTTCTGTAGGACAAGAACATTAAGTTCTGGCTTAGACCAACCCCAGGACCCTCCTGGAAATTAGGCTGTTAGAAAATCAGAAGTTAAAACTGGGCACATTGTGATGGGCTTGGCTGGCCTCTGTGATGCAGCCCATGTTCCCAGCTGCTGCCTCCACTGGGCTCATTTGATGTGACACCCTTGGTGTGGAGAACCCAGCCCAGAGAACCACAAACGGGAGCAAGATGGAGCTCTGCAACAGCTGGAGGGAGGCCTCATGTACCAGAGCTTAAAAAAATTGGGAAGTTGGCAAAGCATGGTGGTTCCCACCAACCTGATCCTGCCAAGACGGATGATCCCCTCAGCTCTCCTCTGCCCAGGGACTTTTGGAAAAAGGGGTTTTCAGTCAAAATACTGTCTCACCCTAAAACAACAATGGTCTCAAATTTTACTGCCCATTTCAAGGAATCTCCACTAAGCCTAGGGGAAGGGGTGTAGAAATTGGTAGTTTTGTCCAAACAAGGTCTTCAAGATTGATACTCTGTCAATAAGTCCTGCAACGTGCTTGCCTGTGCAGGAAACGGGGAAAAAGTCAGTTCAGGATTCTTATCCATCCTATCTTATCAGGGTGGTAAATCTGGTCTTTGATCTTCTGTCAACAACGCACAAAGTTGGAGGCAGCTGCCACCACCCTGCTCAGTGATGCAGTCATCAGGATCTCATAAAACATTTATGAAACCTGTCATAAACTGGCCTGATAAGGAGCAGGACATCGGGTTACAGGAGTCAGCAGCTTCTTGGGGAAGACCTTCCCTCTAACTCCAAGGCTCCTTTGTTTGAATAGCAAACACAAGCCACGAATTGCACCCTGCCATAAAAGCTGGGAGTAGAGATTTTCACCAGCCCTGCTGCCTGTTGAATTTGCGTGGCGGGTAACCGGCCTTCACCATTTGCCTTTCCCACTCACCAGTCCGAGGAGAGGAGAGGAGAGGAGAGGAGAGGAGAGGAGAAGAATGGAATGAAATGAGAACTGGGTACAAGGATGAGAAGAGATAAAAGAGGAGAGGAGAGGAGAGGAGAGGAGAGGAACTGAATAAAATTATAGCTGAGGAAGGGAGAAACTGAATAAAATTTTAACTGAAGAAGGAAAGAGAAAGTTCTCTACAAATGGATGGTAGGACTGTTTCTAGAATAAGGAAGAAATGGAAGTTTGAGCTGAAAAATTTTTGGTCCTTTTCCTTCTAGTCCTGAATTTTGTGAGATTCTCTGGGTTTCATCCTGTAGCTGGTTGTGCAGTGGGAAATAATGAAACCCACCCTCTGTTTCTATCTTCCCCAGTTACTCCAACCATGACTCTGGACATGCCACTGTCTCTGTCCCTTCATTATTTTCCTTGTAAGGAAATCACATTGACCGTGTATGTTCTTTGTGCACATGCTTTCTTTCACAATTCTTTCCAGAAGACTAAGTCCCTAACAGAAAACAAGATGTCTCCAGTGTGCACCCTGAGACACTGAAGCCTCAAGAATACAATCATGCTCCGGTGCTGAGCACTGATTTCTGCTCACTTCAGCTGCACAGAGCACCTCTCAGAATTATGATGTTCACATTAGTACCATGATCTTCCTGACCTAGAAGTCAAATAGCTGTGCCATGGAGCAGACCATGTCAGTCACTCATTGGGATATTTCCTGTTCTTTGGTACGATTTTGGCCAGGGAGATGCAGCTCAAAAAGGAAGCTGCTGCTAGGATCAAGTGTGTGTGTGCTGAAGTCTTGTTATTTACACAGAGGATTCAAAACGTTTTTCTGAATGCATAGAGAGGTCAATGACAAAATACAGCTTAAGTTTGTAACTCAAAGTTCTTCTTCTGGTTAGCACCAAGATCAAATCCTTCTCCCTTCGGTGCCACAAAGCCACTTTTTTCACACATGTTTCAGCTATCTTTGAGGGTTTTTTTTTCAGCAAGGACACAAAATAGTACAGGAACTATTACTTGCAACTCAGACTCACAAAATAATATCTGGTAAACCACTTGGCTTACGTGTTTCTTTTATTTGCTGGTGTTTTCTGTGATGATATATTCACAAAGTTGGGGTGCAGAGCACTCTTGTTCCTGATATCTGACTTCATAAAGAAGCTTAGTTGTCTTTTTATAAGCAATTTAAATCATACAAACAGTACTCTATCATAACAAGACGTATTTACAGCTGGATATTTGTTTTATCATGTAATCTCCATGAGATAAGCAGCTGTGATGTTCTAAATGGTATTATTGTGTTATGCACCAATCAGACTGCTTAGAAGTTTGGTGTTGCAAGCACATCTTCTCTACCTGCTAATTCAGTCTTGTTCCAGGACACTGAAGTCACTAACAATAACAACGATTTTTTGGTACTAGCAAGAACTTGGTGCCAGAACAATTCCAAACAAGAGAGTTAGATATGAAGATGCCTTAATTAGGTTTATATTATCAGTTACTTATAGTAATAAAGCACTAATTCAATCCTTGTGTATAACCACAAGACAACTGTAATAAATTTCAGATTTGGTAATAAAACACTACCATATATCCTGATTAGGTGATAAAATAACAGTTAGTTTTTAGAAGTCTATCAAAAATACAAAATACTTCTAATACTAATTATTTCTTTGAATGAAAAGTCTTGGATAAGGGTTCCAGGGATACCAGAGAACTGTCTATATTTTCCCATTAGCAAAGGAGACTGAGTGAAGTGCCTAATTGCATTGGCCAGCTTGTGCCTCAGGCCATTTAGGTGACCCACTTCTCTCCCTTGCTTCACTGAGGACAGAATAATCTCTGCTGGCTGCAATCAGTTGCAATTAGTCAGTTGATTGATCAATGACTGCCATGCCGTAGCAAGTCTTAATTGTGTGAACTTGCTCTGTCTCTGGCTCAGGTTATGTTATTCTACAGAAAAAGAAGAAAAAATTTTTAAATGTTTGCACATTATCTAACACCACTCAGAGGGATACAGGCAATGCACTTACTCTGTTGCATAGTAGTTCACAGAAAATGTGACAACCATGGCATTTTGCTCACACTGGTGCCACGTCAGTGTCCAGCATCCTGCATGGGTGGCCTTCTAGTGAGCCTCAATGCTCTGAAGCCGACCACAGGTCATGCAATTACAGTTTCAGGATTTGCTTTTAGATTTGAAAGAAGGGTTCGAATCAACTAAAATAATGAAGAGGACCAGAACCTCCGCTCCAAACACCATGACTCCAACAAGGGACTTCCACTGGGGAGCTATAGGATGTGGCACCACAATATATGAAAAATCCTGTGTGCCATAGTGATGAGAGATGCATGAAGAGCTGCATGCAGAGCAAGATGCCTGGAAAACATGATTGAAACAGGCACAAACTCCAGACCACAGATGCCTGTAGTGTGTCTTGACCACAGGAAGAAGGATGGTGCTGAGGCAGTGGTGCAGGTTCTGCAGAGGTGCCCACTGGGGCCCTGCACCGGGGATGAGAAGCGTGCTGCATGAGAATGTGTAGCCAAGGAATGAGTGATTTTTTGCAGCATGAACGGGCACTTTTGGAAAATGAAAGTGCCCTGTGACTAAGCATTTATATGGGTCCTATGAATCAGAGGACTGGAGACTCTACTATCTGTTCATTATTTGTGCGTTCTTTTCAGCTCTTCTGCCCCCTCCCTGTTCAAAGGAAACTGCTGCAAAGTTAACCCTTTATGCTTTCCTCAGTTTCACAGGATCACAGAATGTTAGGGGTTGGGACTTCAAAAGATCAGGAATGCACAGGAATGCGTCCAGGTGGGTTTTGAATGTCTCCAAAGAAGGAGACTCCACAACCTCCCTGGGCAGCCTGTGCCAGGGCTCTGTCACCCTCAGAGTGAAAAAGTTTTTTCTAATGTTTTTGTGGAACGTCCTATGTTCCAGCTTGTACCCATTGCCCCTTGTCCTGTCATTGGACGTCACTGAAAAGAGCCTGGCTCCGTCCTCCTGACACTCCCCCTTGACATATATTTATAGACATTAATGAGGTCACCCCTCAGCCTCCTCTTCTCCAAGCTAAAGAGACCCAGCTCCTTCAGCCTTTCCTCATAAGGGAGATGTTCCACTCCCTTCAGCATCTCTGTGGCTCTGCGCTGGACTCTCTCAAGCAGTTCCCTGTCTCTCTTGAGCTGAGGGGCCCAGAACTGGACACAATATTCCAGATGTGGCCTCACCAGGGCAGAGTAGAGGGGCAGGAGGACCTCTCTCGACCTACCAGCTACTCCCCTTCTAATACACCCCAGGATGCCATTGGCCTTCTTGGCCACGAGGGGACATTGCTGGCTCATGGTCACCCTGCTGTCCACCAGAACCCCCAGGTCCCTTTCCCCTACACTGCTCTCTAACAGGTCAGTCCCCAACCTATACTGGCATGTGGAGTTGTTCTTCCCCAGGTGCAAAACTCTACACTTGCCCTTTTGGAATTTCATAAGATTTCTCCTCATCCAGCCCTCTAAGCTGTCTAGGTCTTGCTGAGTGGCAGCACAGTCTTCTGGTGTGTCAATCACGTCTCCCAGTTTCATGTCATCAGCAAACTTGCTGACAGTTTCCTTCAGTCTCTTCTAGACTTTTCCACTTCTAGACTTCTCATTCTTGCTCATATGCTTCTCTTCACAGTCTGGTATTATCCTGACAGGCCTTTGTCTCAGGTAAAATTTTTCCCACTTTTTGTCCTTACACCCTTCATGCTCTCACTTGTCTCTACCCTATCTTTCTACGCTATGGGCTGTATTCAGGCTGCTTGCTCAAAGCACCTCATTTAAATGTTGCCATTGACGGAGGAAAGAAGCAATGTCTGGCAGCCCCAGTCTAGATCATGCATCACCTTCTTGGTCTTAGCCACTGTGGTGGTCACACTAACTAAGCTAGGTACATAAACGAGAAATGAGAGTGTGTCCGCACATTGTGTACTGAGGTATACGCCTACGGTCCTCCCTTCTGGCGGGGAGAGAAAAGCACACACAGCATCGTGCACCATCCCCTCCACTAATAAAATGTACCCAGGGCATCATTGCCTCCGTATAGATCTATATGAAGGGAAGAGCGAATCTGCTCGCCCCACACCCTCAGAAGTTCAGCACAGTGTAGATAATTTTCTGCTCTGCTACGTGCCAAGAGGGACTCTGTGCCAAATCCTCCTAGAAGCTGAGGGCAAATGGTTAGGGTATGTGGAATCAGGGGGGCTTGTCATCCCACCAGATGTCAGCCCAGATGAGCTGGGGCTTGCAAAGCTTCCAGGACTGGTTAATTTTAAAGCAGGATTTGAAGATATTTGCTGAGGATGCAGAGCTTTCTGTTTGGCTCAGCTTGGTGAGGACACGGTGGACATTCTGTTCTGCAATTGCATAGGACGAAAATTATGAAATTGGGTGTTACTGGAAAAAAAACAGCCCTCTCCTCCAGTCAGAACTGGAAAAGTGTCCACACAGAATTTTTTTTACAAACACTTCACCTCTCTGTCCCATGGGAGTGAACTGGACATTTTCCTTCTGAGAGGAGGGTTGCTGGCCTTCAGGAGGACCCCAAAATGACAACTCAGAGAAGTGTATGGCTATCAATAGCCCTTGGTGCACACTAACTCTCTCTCTCCACTCATCAAGAATCTCTGTCTTCAGACCTACAAATGGTTCCAGTGACAGCTGAAGAAGGTTTTATACCTTTTGTGTCCTCACTGGACTCATGCTGCCTTTTCTTAGGACCCATGAAGCCACAGAGCAGAGAGCTGCTGGAAGTGAGCTTTGTTCTTGCATTCATGAAACAACTCTTTATTTCTCTAAATTGTTCTTTCCTAGTCACACAGTGCCTTCATACCTAATTGACTGCAGTAAAATAAGCTTTTAATGAACATGTGTATTTTACACCTTAAGGATGAGTGCCTATGATGTAGTTGGTAAAATGGAGCGGAACTATAAATGAATTATGTTCATTATCCTTAATGACTAAAATCTGCTTACCACAAACTCCTGAGTAATGCTGAAGAAGATTATACATAAATGCAACAAAAGTGATTCAGTCTCAAAAATTTCAAAGATTTTCGGGAATATGCACCCAGAAAACTGGCTGTAACTGATGAAAAGACTTTTGTCAATAGTGCTCAGACTTCTTTGTACCAGTTAGTTCCAAGTGATTTCATCCTTCACAGAATTGTCATTTCTGCAAAGCGCTGGGATATGAACTGGTGAGACAGGAGGGGAGGGTCACAATTGTGCCGTTGTTTCACACATGCAAAAAAAACTCAATAGAGCCTTTTTCTGGTTTCATGAAAAAAGTTGCACCTTTCCACGTTTCAAAGAAATAAGGATTACAGTAGATAGCGTCCTGATTGCAACACACACTTTTCTGTAAGAACCTCCTAGAAACATACAAAGTCCTTTGATCAGCTCTGGCCCCACAATAGTGTGAACCCCAGCAGCCAGTATCAGGCACTATGCAACCAACTCTCTGTGCTCTCTGGAAGATCCTGCAAAGGTTTGATTAACTCAAGCAGAAAGCGAATCTGCCTGGTCCAGCTGACAGGCCTGACTGATGTCAGTACTGGGATTGCTGTCTGCTACTACATGCTCGTGCTTGCCCTTTGCTCTGTGCCTTATGTAGGTGGCGCGTTAGGCACTGGACCATAAAATCTGGATGTACAGAGGTATGGCAAAACCAGATGAAACTTGGCCGAGGTGATGGTGGGAAATAAACATCCTTCCATTTCTGAACACCTTCTTGATAAATGTAAAAGAATAAATGTCTCTGTCTGAACAGCTTTGTTGCTAGTCAGAGTAGAGGGAATATGCTCTTCAGGAGGGCAGACGCTTGTGCTGGAGATAGCTAACCCCACTCCCTCTTTTTGTCTCCATGGAAGTGCCTTCCATGTAGCACAGTTGGTGACCTTCCTTCGAATTATTTTCTTTATTTATATCTTCTTGAGAATGTGTTCCAAAGAGAAGCTTCTCTGAGTGACTGCATGGTCATGCACTTATCACATTATCACATAATGGTTTGGTTTGAGAAGGACGTTTAAAGATAATCTAGACACAAATCCCTTACCCAGCAAGGCTACTGGCTCTGAACTCCTAACTTGACTTCTTTTGCTGCCTCACTTTGATGGGATTTGAAACAAATGTCTACCCTGAGAGCCACCAACCACAAGGGATATGCATGAGCCAGCCAGATTCTGGGTAACTAACAGGATTGACAAAATGGTTCTTATTCCTCTTGTTTGATATTATTTACAATTTAGGAGACAGGAAATAGGACAGTACTTATAGAATAAATTCAAGATTGAGTTAACTTCTTGCTGAAGTTCAAGTCTTCAGCAAATTGCCAAAGGTTTCAGGAAAAGTTTCCAGAGTCCTGAAAAAAAAAAAAATAGAAAGAAAATAAATGGACTTGAACAAAGACCTGTAGAATCTGTATGTGTGAATCCTGTAACATTTGAGCTTGAGATTTCGTGTGTTCAGAGCAGTCCACTGAAGACAGAGGCACTCCTTGCTTCATCCCATTTCACCTGACTGCTCCTCAGTCCTGAACCCGTGTTCTTGCAACCACAGCGTCCACGTGACCTCATTATCACCGAAGGAAAATTCACTCGGCTGCTTCCTCCTCACCCCGCGTCCCTTGGGCCACCCACTCCCCCTTGGCTGATGGAAGCAGAAGTTGCTCCATGTTCCCAAGAGGCCAAGAAGTACAGACCTGCAACGCTCCGTATCGCTGAGCTCTGAACCAGGGCCAGCTGGCAGGCTGTCAGCACGCAATCCAAACACTGGCCAAGGCTGTGCTGGCTGCAATAAACCCTTCAGGGCTGCAAAACAGGTCAGAGATCTCAAAGAATACAGCTCTGCTTTGATAATGATTAACAGGAGGGTGGCAAAAGTCCCTGGGGCTTTGGCCAGCTCTGTGTGTGTGTGCATATGCCAATGGGAAAGTTTATTTGTCCCAAGCCCAGAAAACGCTTTGCAGGGGCAAAACCTCTCTCCTGGTGGGCTCTTCGCTCAACTCATACTACAGCCCAGTATTTCTGACTTTCTTTGCCTTGGCAGAGAATATCCTGCTGTTACATTTAATACCAAGAGCAGAAACAAGCATGAGGGATCACGTTAGCATGGCTCTAACTTCTGTCATAAAGAAATACGCAAGACTGGATTCCAGTCTCTGGTTCATGGAAATAAAGCTGGAATTGGAGACAAACGGAGTTTTCTTAACTTTCCGACCCCCTGACTGAAAGTATAATCTGCAAATCTGACCTGAACTGATACAATATAATATTTTTTGTGTTGTGTTTCAATGCATATCCTAAAAGCAAGTGGTAATCTGTTAAACTGTTAATTTACAAAGCAAAGTAACTTTCCAGTTACTTGTGGACCCCATAGAATTTTTTTCCTTGTTCTTAGTTTCTACTTATTACATTTAGAATCATAAAGTCTAGGATTTTTTTCCCATGTTTTACAAAACATATTATCATAACTTCTTTGGAAAACAAATGTTTGAAAACATCCAACTATACTACATAAGCTGGTTACTTTTGTTATATAAATGTGTGTGTGCCTCTGTGAATATAAACTCATATAATGAATCTATAATGGTATGTAAACGTGTTCTGTTGTTAGATGGACAGCTGTTGTTAGAAAGAATAATGCTCATCATGAGATCTGAATCATCAGAAGTGCCTATTGTCACTCTCTCTGTGCTCCATTATATTAAAAAAATTGTTCCAGATGGTTAAACACAGGGGGTGGATGATGGGAGCCTGATGGAGACAGAATCCCCCTCAGTTTCTTCTTGATTTCCCTTTGGTCAACGGGTCAGCAAACAGAACTGCTGGGACATGACTGCTGTTCAAGACGAACTCTCTCCTGAATGATCGGAACCACTTTGACTACTTCTTGCAGTTGAAATGGCCCGAGTATTGTCACAGCAGGTAGCCTGCATAGCAGGTCATCTGCAATCTGTACTAGACCCCTGCTGTCAGCCCTGGACAAGCACAAGGCACCCAACACAGCACACAGGGGGCAGCTGGCCCTGCGGTGGGGCAGGGAGGTTGCCGAAGAATGCCAAATCGTCTCCCTTGTAATCAATGACTGCTTCCTTCTTTTGTCAGGATCTTGCCTGGCAATCTGATTTTTGCATGAGTTTCCTCTATCCCAAGCCAGTGTCAATAGAAAAGTAAGTGGATAAAATGTAAATGGAGGCCACAAAACTCATGAGTAAAAGCACATAACATTCCTTGACCTTCCTGCTCATAAAGCTGCATTACTTCCTCCTCTACGATGAAGATTAGTGGTTATATAGTATTTACATTAGTTTATATGGCTATGTCCTTAAAGCCTTTATTCAGCCAAGCAAGGCTTTGCCAAAGCCCAGGTGTGGGTTTGCAGAGGCAGTTGAGAGCTGTGGCCTCCCGTTAACACGGTCAGCTCTGGCTCATGCGCTCGTGAGGGAGGCTGGAAGACTGCAACAAAATAAATACCCAGATCTTCGAGAATAATTGCTAGGCTGGGTGAATTTAGCTCCATGAAACACCACTTCATTTAGCTTAGGCAAAGTGGGTGGGGGTGGGGAGAGAAAGGCAGCTGAACCCAATTTCAGCATCAGAATATTTTCGTGTATATTGTTAAGTCTTCTTCTGTATGCATATGAGAGAGGAAGACAATAGCTGAAGGAGTGATCACTGGAATTAGGAGTTCAGCTTTCTAAGTGCTTACACCAGTGAACAAAAAACAACACTTCTGAAAACAATGAGCTAATGTTGGTGTAACACTGGAGGGAAAAACAAGCCTTCTAAATGAATGTAATGCAGCCCTTCTGTTTGTTCTGCACACATCTGCAGCAGAAATATCAGGAAATTTCTTTATTCTGGAGAAAGAAACTAAACAGTTTCCCCTTTTAACAAGCATTCTATTAGGGAGCTGATTTTTTTTTTTAAACTCTGCATACTGGTTTATCTGAGAAGATAAATAGTTTAATTTGCTTTATGATATACTTAGATTAATTAGCTGGTGTTTACATGGCACACTAAGTATGCAAAGCACTATGAATGTTCATACTGTTTGTAGTGGTCATTGCATGCAGCTTGGAGCACCTTTGGAGTATTTGTTACGAAAGGTTAAAATGTTCTGGACTCCGTTCTTTCCTTTGCTGAGGCACAAACAGATGTTTCAAACACCCTTCATTGACCTCTTAATATTACCCAAGAATAACATAGGAAAAAATGTAGTGCTGCCTGAGACAGATAGTGTCCCGTGTTCATCCATCCCACATCTCTCCCTGGGCCTTCCAGGAAGACACCTGAGAAGAAGCTGAAGACACTATTGAATTACATTTCAGTTACTTGCAAATTTCTATTTGAAGATTAAAATATTTATTGATGATAGCACCTGGCTGTGCTAAAAATGGCATTGGGAGCTTCCTGAAAGCAAGGTTTTAAACCTTGCAGTATCTGATTAGATGGAGCTACAAGCACAGCTTCTTTCTTCCTTCCATAGCAGTGCTTGCATTTTCCTTTGCTGCCTGTATTTCACATTTTCCGGCCTCTTCATTTGCTTCTTAGCAACACATTTTCAAGGTAACACTGCCTACAGTTTTGTCATTAAGCCTCAATATTCATCACATAAAGACATAACCACACAGTTTTCAGTTTAGCTGACGTCTGTGCCATGGTAAGGGAAGCAGCCATCAAGGAAACAGAAGTACATCAAGCTGCTGGAAGCGAGCGAGGCTGGTGGCCAAGGACCAGAAACAGTGTCCCTGGGCTGTCTGATTCCTACTAGGCATCTATCATGGTGACTTTTCCTCTGCCTTCCTTAAAGTCAGTCTGCTGGGACTCTGGGGAAGAGCTGCCCAGCCAGATGAGGGTCCATCTCTGAGTCAGGGGCCTTGGGGCTGCTCCTGCATGAGGAGAAGCAGACCCCCGGTGTACAATGGACCTCTGCAATGGGGCAGAAAAATCACTCCTTAAGAGTGATTTTCTCCTCTTCAAATGCTCAGATTACTTAGAACTGGGTTGTGCACTCTTTTTCCTTCTTACCTATACTGCTGCATGGCAGGCAGGACAGACCTCTCCCGGTAAGATGGAGATGTGCTTTGGAATGTGTTCAGGCTGGACCGGACTCAGAGCTCTGCCGTTCTCAAGGCATGCATTAGCCACAGAGCTGGGGAGGCAAAATTAGAGCAGGGGGGCAGCATTAGAGAAGGTCCTGTGGTGGCTCAGATCCATTAATGATAGTGCAACCAGAATGTGGGGTCTGAAAAGCCACCCTGAACAGCAGACAATTCTTCTAGCTCTTGGAAGTAAAACAGGGCTATGATTTTTAAGTAGACAGAGTGTCAGCTTTTATAGCTGTATGTTTCAATGACGGCCATTAACGGACCATGCTAAGAGTCTAGGAGGACCCAGTGTTAGGATTGAGGCTGCCACATCATATGAACAGTGAAAACAGGCTTCATTGTACACACCTGGAGACTTTTTCTATATGCCAGGCCCTTCTGGAAATTTAAGGCAGGCACTTAAATGTTACATTCACCTGTCACTGCCAGCACAGGCTCTTTGCATTTCATTTGCACACACATGGAGATCGCAGAGTGGCTTAGCCCTCGCCCTGATGCAGGAGACCCCTAAAAATGTGATTTATCACTCTAAGGATATGTCCAACCCCTCCTGTGTTTAAAATGTCTCCCTAAGGGGATCCAGTAGGTGTTCTCCAGTGGCCAATACAGAGAATTTCACATCCCTTATTGGTTATTTCAGGTTGTGGCGGGGTGTTATATGCCTGTAGGGTTCCGAATTTGCTCCCCCTCCAGTCCTGCAGATATTCCTTCCTTTCACTCTGGTCTCCACTATGACCTGTCTGCTCTGAATCCACTCTCCCATGAACAGGGACATGCTCTGTGCGCACCTCAGTGTGGTGGAGCTCATATGCCTCCAAAGATTTCCCTTGGGCTTAATGAATGGTACACATTGGCCTTACTTAGCATTTACACTGCATTACAACCAGGTGATAGGAGATACTGCTTTATGGCTAGAAAGATACAGAGAAAGCTGACAAAGACAATCAAAGGTACAGAAGTGCTTCTGTGCATGGAAAAAACAGGTAGAGGAATTCCTTAGCCCAAAAACCAAACAGGAGGATATGTTAGTGGATTATGAATTACAAAGGACATAGAGAAGAATCATCTGTCAGCCTTTTTTTCATACAAGAGCTAAAGCGACTCACATAAAACCAAGATAAGATTTATTTTTATAAAGCACAGAATTTATACAGTTGCACAATATTTAAATCTGTGATGCTTCCTGTGAGAGGATATTATGGATGTAAGGTAAATACGCACAGTTTCATAGATGTTTTGGACATCCTCAGGAAGGTGAAATCTTAGGTACAAAAGCCCCAGAGGTCCCTGAGCTGTAGATTACTGTATGATGGGAAAAATTTCATGGAAACATCTCAATATGCTTGCTTGGTCCTTCTACTTTTCCTTACACCACTGCTGTTGGTTTTCTCCATTGGAGATGGGCTTCAACACAGCCTCTCTCCACCATCTGCTGGGGACAAGGTGCTGGGCCAGCTTGGTATGGCCACTCCTACATTCTCTCCATTGTCTTTATGACATCCTGGTTTAGTGACAAGAAGTGCTCTTCTAAATATTTTGGTAACGGCTCAGGAACTGGGTCAGCTAAGTCCCCTCATAATTCAGCTGCTAATAGCTAACTGCTAATTATCACACAGTTGAACACTCATAGCTACTTCCCTGTAGAGTGTCTCACAGTGCTCCTTGCACCCAGGGATGCTGAGGATTGTGAATGGGAACACAACCCCCTCGCCCATCCGCTCCTACCTCCTCACTTGAGGAAAAGGACGGGTGATTTTCTGACTACACGATTTCACCTTCGTGTCTCCATCTGCTGTTTTCTCATCCACGTTGTGTTTCAAAACAGCTTTGCATGATAGACATGGCACAGGCAGGAAGACTGTAGGAGCAGATGATCAGTGACTGGTATCAGGCAAGATAAAACTACCCTGGTTTTGCCCAATTAACTCAGCAGCGTGGAGCTGAGTGTTGCTTCCTTTCTTTCCCATTTCCCTTAAGAGCTAATAGTCTTTGCAACACCAGCTAAATGCCCGCAACCCCATTATCATTTTACCCTCACAGGAACCTCTGAGAGCAAAACTCCCAACCATTAATGCTACTTGAGTTTGGCTGCTGGTGCTGTCTCTGCAGGCCCACTATTCAACACAAAAGATCAGATGTAGTCGCTGTGGTGCCCGAGCAGCCCCAGCACCACTCTCACCACAGCTGCTGAGCAAACTGCGGCAAAGCAATCCAGCAAAAGCAAGGATGGATGCTCCCTGTAAAAAAAAGGGCTTATGTGGCAGCAGCTACTGTTGAGAGTCCAGCTGGGACCATGGAGGCTTGCTACGCCATGGAGAGCAGGGCAGGAGGTACGAGAGCCATAAGAAGAAGGATGGGAGACCTGTTGTGTGCTGGGACCAAGGAGGAGGATGCTGGAGCATAGATCACCATGGAGCACCGTTTCGGGAGGCCTCGGCTCAGCCAGTCCTTGGTGTGACACAGTGCCTCAGCATGAATTTAGCTGGAGTGCAGTGGGCAAAGACATGCTGAGCTGGACAGAGCCCAGATCTTTTGTCTGAAGGGGTACAACAGCTGTGTCAGCAGCACGGAACAGAGCCTTGGCCTAAAGCAGTTCTTACTCATTCACTTGGCCATCGCGTGGACACCTCAGGAGCAGAGGATACAGCTATGAAGCTGAGTTTGAGTCATTTAGGATTCCACTATTGTTCACAATACCGGCCACCCAGCAACCACACACGCTGGCCAACAGAGCCATCAGCATCCTTGCCTCACCACAGGGCCAGGCTCTCCGCTTTCCCTTCCTTTTGACCAACGAGCTGCTATTGACCCTGCCCAAGCTGGGACTGTCCCCAGCGAAGGAGATGAAGCAGTGGTAAGGGGGGATTGGGAGCTGTGCTCAGCCCTAGATCTCCTGTCTACAGGCCTGCCTTGAGACTGGCTCCAGCATTGAAGGCGATAATGCCCGACTCCAGCTCTGTTTTCAGCTGGAGGGTTCATAAGAGCTTTTACGGGTTCTTTGGCGTCCGACAAGTCAAGAGCTCAGCTACAGCTGTTTGCTCAGCAAAGTTACTGAAAAGGGTCCTTGTCTCCGTCTGGCTATCCGCTTTTAAGACATTTATACAGACATGATTTTCTTTGAAAATCCTGTCCCACTGCCAGGTCAGACTGAACTCAGCCAATGTTTTATACTCCATGCAGAGGGGACGTGGCCATCTCAACTGCTCTGCGTGCTCAAATCAAACAAGGTTAGTAAGGAATTACCAACAATTAACTTCCCATCTTGGAGGACATGTGAAGAGAAGCCTAACATGTGTCTGCTCTGACTAGGTATCATTCAATAAGGTCATTTACAGGACAAGGATTAATAGCTTTAAACTAGAAGGGGCTAAATTTATACTAGATATAAAGAAGAAAGACTTTGTGATGAGGGTAGTGAGACACTGGAACAGGTTGCCCAATGAAGTTGTGGATGTCCCATCCCTGGAAGTGCTCAAGGCCAGGCTGAATGGGGCTTTGAGAAACCTGATCCAGTGGAAGACATCTCTGCCCATGGCCTGTCACAAGATGATCCTTAATGTCCCTTCCAAGCCAAATCATGCTGTAATTCCATGATTATGGTGATGATGGAGTAAAGGACACCCTTATAAAACTGGTCCATGACAGCAAAGCAGGAGGAATGCTTGGTAAGACATGATTAGGATGTCATATGATCTGAACTGATTGCAGAAATGACCTGAAAGCAGAAAAACAGTATTCACGCAAAATAACATGCAAAGTTTGACACCCTTGAGGCAGACAGTTGAGAGTGATATGGCAAGAGTCTTTAGGCAAGCATCAGGTCATTACACACGGTGTCTTTACCAACAGTAGAACAAAAGTAATCCAGCTTCTGTGAAAACCATGGGACACAGGAACAATTCCCAGGCTCTAGCTGCCGTGTCCCAGTTGCAGTTTGTGATAGGATCAGCGTGAACATCCCTTTCATTCCCTGAGATCCTGGTTTTGAAAGGACAGCTAGGCAGAAGAGACAGGGACAGAGATGTCACATACTGTAACAGCTGCCATGGACAAGGCACTGGCCTCACTGCTCACACCCAGCCTGGTATGCAGCGAGGCTGTGCTGCAGAGAAATTTGCTTTTGAAATTAAGGCATTTTTTCCCATGGGGCTGACGAAATTGTGGAATCCGTATGTAGACCACAGAAGGCCAATTGGAAGCCTTTAAAAACCAGACTAAAATAAATTCTGTCAGAATACATCCAGGCAGACAAGTTACACTCAGTTATCTCCTTCAGCCTGTTATATTTGATCTCTGATTGATAAAAAGCCAACATTTTCACACATTTTGTTTTTCATAAGGGGATATTTTCTTTATTAAAACACACACACACACACACACACATAAAAAAAAAAAGCAACAACACTACTCTTTACTTCCCTTTGACTTACGGAAATTATGATCATGCTGGGAACTTCTCTGTTAATTCTATCAGTGCTTGGAATCTAAATACCCTGGGGCCTTAAAAATGCCATCGTCAGACAGGCTAAATAGGTAAATAGACATTCACAAGCCAGAAAGCTGGCAGGATGTATTGGGTAGAAAAGTCCTTAAAAGAGATTCTCTTTAATAAAAGACGATTATAACAACATGTGACCATGGCAACAGCGAAGTGAGATGCAGAATGGAAGAGGTAAATATTCCTTTTAGCAGATGGATGTCTCTCCTGCCTTCCATTGAAATTCTGTGCTGAAAGGCTAACATCAAAGATTAATTCAGAAAATTGTTATCTCTGAACCCCCTGCACAGACACAACTCCCCCGAGCCCCAGAAAAACCTTTTTTTCATTGTACAATGAGAATGCTATTTCATGGAGATGCATTTGGATTAGTTTTTAGAAAGCAAGCCTGGGAAATCTAGAGAACAACAAGGCTCCCTCCTGCCTGGTCTCTTTTGGCAGTGATATTGTGTCTCCCCGCAACCCCCAATAAGCTCCCTGATGTTCACTCCTCTGAGCAGCTTCTGCAGTTTGGCCCTTAAGTCTCTGCTTACCATCCCCAAGCTGGTGTTAAAGAGAGTGAGGTTATGACAACAGGGAGAGAAAATTGTTTGAGAAACATAGCTGCTTCTTTTGCTCCATGCTGCATTTCTTCAACTTGGAATGATAGAGGGCACAAGGAGGTTCTTTTCCTTCTAAGAACTGGAGCCACTAGCCATGAGGCTGAGTCCACCACAGCCGCACAAGAAGAGAACTATCCTGCTGGCAAAATCAGGCCTGCAGAATTTTAATTTCAGTATTTACTCGTCCCTTTCAATTTTCTGCATGAAGTATTTCCAGGTGACCCTGTGTGGGTCAATAAATAATATATCATCCTCTGATGAAAAAACCCCAGCTACGTCAAAGGCGCCTTTCAGTCTGAGGCTGGCTCGAGTTTATCTCTTACCTTCAACTGGCAGTTTGGAAACATTACAACAATCAGATAACCAGGAATGAATAAGCACTTCGATGGTTCAATATCTCATTCCTCGAGTGACAATAAAAAGCTCATAACTTTTCCGGTGGCACATTTCTGTGTGCAGCAGGCAGGGGAGGCACAGCGGCAGGCTCTGCTGACTCCAGGGAGGTGGCACGCACCGCCCGCGCGCCTGTTACTCATCTGTCTCTTAAAGGAGAGCCTTTAAATCACAGAATCCCTTTGGTTGGAAGAGACCTTTAAGATCATGGAGTCCAACCATTAACCTAGCACTGATGGGTCACCACTAAACTAGGTCCCTAAGCACCTGAATAAGACGTTGTTTAAATACTTCCTGAGATGGTGAATCCACCACTGCCCGGGGCAGCCTGTTCCAGTGCTCAGTGACCCTTTCAGTGAATAACTTCTTCCTAATATCCAGCCTAAACATCCCCTGGCACAACTTGCAGCCATTTCCTCTAGTCCTGTCTCTTGCTACTAGGGAGAAAAGGCTAACCCCTTCTTCCCTCCAACCCCCTTTCAGGTGGTTATAGAGAGTGATATGGTCTCCCCTCAACCTTCTCTTATGCAGGTTAAACAATGTTTAGGTTGAGACCATGCCTCCACAGCCTTTTTTTTTTGTGTGTGTGTAGTTTTTTTGTTTGTTTGCTTTGCTTTTATTGTTGGGGTTTTTTTCCCTGGGAGTCTCATCAGGCTGCACAAAAAAAGAAAAGAACAAAGAAACAAAAAAAAGCTCCTTTGTGCTTTGTGATGCACAGCTGTGGCGGGAAAAGGTTATAATCTGCAATGTTTAAAGATGTTCCTGCTCACCGCAGAGGGGTTGGACTACAGGACCTTTCTAAAGGTCCCTTCCAACCCAACATATTCTATGATTCTATTAATCAGGCACTGGGGTGCACTGCCCAGGGAAGTGGTGGAGTCACCGTCCCTGGAGGTGTTTAAGGAGAGGCTGGATGTGGCACTTAGTGCCATGGTCTGGCCGATGTGGTGCTGGGTCATAGGCTGGACTTGATGATCCCAGAGGTCTTTTCCAGCCTCAATAATTCTGTGGTTCTGTGGATTTCTGAGTCTCGGTTCAGCCCCTCTCCTCTGCCCTGAGCTGGTCCTGACCGACCTGACTTCCCCCTGCCTCCTACAACAGGAGCTTTATAAATCCTGAAGAATAAATGCATGGCTGTTCCTAGTGGAAAACGGGAGAGGCTGTAATGAGCTGCAGGTATCCCCTGATAGAAGCAACTAAATTTTCTACTGGGGACAACTACATCCCTCCACATTCCCCGTCCTTTCCCGCCCAGCGCAAGTATCGCCCACATTCCGCTAGGTGGCGCTACAGCACCGCAGCGAGCCCCTTGTGGGGAGGGGCTTGTCCACCTCTCCCTCCGCCGCGCGATGCGCCGCAGGGGGGGGG
>NW_009716281.1:51525-71408 GCF_000703405.1 Apaloderma vittatum
CCCCGCCCCGCAATGTTTCTGGGGTGTCAGGACGCCCCACCTGCAGTGCTGTATCCAGCTCTGGAGCCCCCAACACAAGAAGGACACGGAGCGGTTGGAGCGAGTCCACCACGGAGGTGATGAGGGGGGCTGGAGAAGCCCCCCTATGAGGACTGAGAGAGTTGGGGTTGTTCAGGCTGGAGAAGAGAAGGTTCTGGGGAGACCTTCTAGCAGCCTTCCAGGTCCTGAAGGGGGTCTACAGGAAAGGTGGGAGAGGGGCTGTTTATAAGGGTGTGTAGTGACAGGACAGAGCGTAATGGGTTTTAAACCAGTGCAGGGTAGATTTAGATTAGACATTAGGAAGAAATTCTTTACTATGGGAGTGGTGAGATGCTGGAACAGGTTGCCCGGAGAACTTGGGGATGGCTCATCCCTGGAAGTGTTCAAAGCATTTTGCTCTTTGAGGAACCTCATCTACTGGAAGGTGTTCCTGGCCACGGTGGGGGGGGTTGAAACTAGATGATTTTTAAGGTTGTTTCCAACTCAAACCATCCTACGGTTCTATGACATGGTGGTACAAGCAATCTGGTGTCACAGTTGGAGGCTGGTCTGTGTCATAGCCTGATGTGGTGGGGGCACACAGGGCACAACCATATTGTGGAGACCAGTACGTGAGCTGGATGGTCCTGCTGGCACAAGGAGGTCAACAACGGTCAAGGGATGTCTCCAGAAGTCTGCGCATCCTCTTGGGCTCCCAGCCAGTACATTGCAAGGCACTGGTATGGGGATGTCCTGAAACAGGTAAAGGAATAAAGAATGAAGAGGTGATGGAGATGATAAAGTGATTTAGATGATGCTGGAGGGAACGAGACGGGTGGGAAGAGACAAGCCTGTAAGGCTGAACAGTAAGGTTGGGGAGAGTAAGAATGCTTGAGTGGGAGGGTGTGCAAATAGCTGTGTAGTGGACCAGGGAACATGGACATGGACACCAGTGTGCATGCAGGCTAGATTGACAGTGAGGGTAAGGGAAAGCACATTCCAGCTTTTGAGGAAAGGGAGAAAGGTGAGGAAGACAGAAAAGAGGAAGGAAGAAAAAGTGACCAAAAGTGAAGGGCAGACAGTGTTTCCCAAAGGCAAGGCTGGTACCAAGGCTAGGTGGGCACAGGAAAGCTGCAGGGAGGGCAAGAGCTGGAATTTTTGAAGTGGGGTTTACTGGGGCATGGGGAGGAGCCGAGTGGCTGCTGTTGGTAGATCTGCCTCAAAAACTACTTTATGTTCCATGATGCTTCTTTAGCAAAACAAAGCATCGGAGGCTGGTACGTACGCAAGGGTTGAGATACTCTTCTGCTACCCTGGACATAGGTGCCCACGCTCCTGTCCAGGCTGCACTGGCATAGAATTAGACCAACACAACTGCAAGTGAGAGTGCTTGAGAGACCCACTTTTCAGTCTTAGGAAATGGAAGTCTTTTCTTGAAAACTTGTTGAAGAGAAGGCCTGTAGATGTTATAATCTGTCTTTCTGCCAGTGATGAATTATTCTTAGAGCACATTCTTACAGCTTTATTTAGTTACATTGTATACAGTCAATAAAACAAAGTCACTGTCTAATCTATCTCCCAGAAAGCTCTGTGGATATACAGCTTAAGTTTTAATTTTGCAGTTCTAACAACTATTTCTTGTCCTCTTTGAGATGAATTTGAGCTTAAGTGAAACAAGAATAAAATTAGCAGACTCAGCTCTCAGTCAGTTTGAATGTTCAATATTGGCAACACACTGCTGTTGTTTAAGTTCAGTCTGGTGTGATAACTCTAGCTAACATACAGTAACGTCTCTAAAAACATTCAGTGTTACAAATACAAGCAACAGAAGAATGAGCAATAAAAAAAATCAATCACACTCTGACTTCCAGGTTGGTGCTTCTTTAGGGAATCGCCTGTTAGCATAGTGATTGCCCTTCTCATAGTACATCATGTATCCCAGACTGAAAAGCTCAAGAGTAAGTGGACTTAAACATGAATAAGCTGAGGCTGTCAATCACAATGTGAAGAGTGCTGTGAAAAGTGAGAACCTGGGACAGAGTCTTCCCGGATGATCACGAAGACCAGGCCCAAGTTGTCTCCCTGGATGACTTGAATGACTTATGGAAAGGATGAGGAGTTTGTCAGTCATGACAGCGGGTGACATGCTGTAGTTCTCTGCTCCTGGAATCACTTTTGTGAGGAAAAAATAATGAAAAAGCATTGTTCCTAGTCTCTTAGGAATGGAGAGGAGGTCGCATGGGTGGTGGCATTTCCCAGGTGCTGTCAGTGTCGTCAGCGATGTCTTCTCTTTCATTGCAGAAGGTTTGTAGGACAGTGATGTGTACAAGCCCTTCCCTCCCTCCCTCTCCGGAGCAGTAACTCCCCTCTGCTGAACTCCAGGAACCTCATACGAGCATTCATCTGGGATGTGGGGGCTGACTGCATGGCTTTGAGGCCAGCCAGCTGCTGCAGAACCCATGGGGATGTCCACGTACCAGTGCTGCTCGTCCTGACTGCTAACCTCGTGCCATTTTCCACCAGCTGGTGGAGGAGATGTTGCTGGTTGCAGAGGAATGTGAAGCCTTGCCAGTGCTGGGTCTTGTTCCAGGCTTCAAGAAAGGAGTGCGCTGTACTTGTTACAGGATGTTCTTAATCTTCTTATCCCTTCCAAGCTAGCTCGACCCCTTCTTCCTCGGCTGTCTCCAGTCTGTCTCCTAGTTCCCTTCTTCTCCTCCCATACCTTTTATCCTTGGATGAACTTACTTCTGTCTGGCATCTGGCATTTGAACAAAGACGTTTCCTTTCCCTCCTTGCTTCTCTGTGCCAACCGGAGAAGTATCAAAAGCAGAGTTTTGAGAGGCTTTCTGGCCCCTGGTCCATGGCACCCAGAAGCAAAAATAAACTATTGCTGAGTAACTCCTCCTCTGACGTTGACCTGTGGATGAAGCATAGGTCATTGTACCCTAGAGATGGCCTGTGTGCAGGATGGGCATCATACTAGGGACGTGCCAGGGCAGACCAAGCTCAGCACCAGCACAAAGCATCTGCAGAGATGCTGAATTTGGAGAAGTCTTTGGACGACACGTGAGATCTGAGAAAGCAGGGAGTGGTAAATTTCAAAAACGTTGATGATTTGTGGTGTTTTTTTGAGCTCTACTGTTATGTCCTGCGGCTGTACAAAACAGTCATCCGCAAAATATTTCTGCCTAATTTAGTTATTGGAAAGAGCTGAAACATCACAATGCTGTAATTCATAGTGAGGGGAAGACAGACCACTAGCATGAGAAAACTGCATTCAAATGGTGCCTACTTGGCAAAATTGTAAAGCCACTGAAATCGCGGGGATGGCATAAATGAGAGCCTATGCTGCAGGTGACATCACGTGGAGCACATTTTCAAGTGATAGCTGCAAGTCTGCTAGAGAAGCTGGTGTCATCATGCTCCCGTTGTCCTTGTCATCCACTAGCAATGAGCCAGTAATAGCAATTATTTGAATAAAAAGAAGTTAACCAAACTTTTATTAAGTCATCCCAAAAAGTGCATTTTCCCAGGCTGAGTCACTCCAACATGACTGTCCCTCTGACTAATGAGGTTCTCACACCAGGGTCCGTGGCACAGCATCCCTGCTCCACTGATCTTCCCTCTGCCTCGTTCATTACTGCTTTACCCTTTGCTGCCTTTCATGTGTAACGTAACGACCACTGAAGTGAGAGGCCAAGGGAACGATCTGCCTGCATTTAACACCAAGCATGGTGTGGTTTCTAACAGTTCTTATCAGTCGGGTGAGGTACATTTTCTGAAAAAGAAACAATAGAAAGAAAATGGACCTAGTGCAAAACCTCTGTCTGGATACTTCTCCAAGGTGAAATGCTGCACGGCTGGTGACTTCCGCAGAGAGACAGAGCAGAGCGACATTGCTCCATCTGCATCAGTGCAGTTTACTTATTTTCCTCCTACTTATTTAAGGAGAGATTGTTCCCAGCTCAGGACAGTCCTTTCAGACAAGGCTGAGCCTTTAGTCACTATATAGGCATTTCTTGCACTGAAAGTTTTATTTGTGTCTAAATTTATCAGCTTTAACTCTCTGCTGACCTTTCCAGAGCAGGTATTAGATTCAGGTGGACTTGGAACAGACTGATCCAGAATTTCTCTGCTCTGTTTGCAAGCATGAAATAAGGGCAATTACTGAGGTTTTCAGAATTAGAGGCTTCAGAGGACCTGCTTCTGGAGAAATGTCTGCATCCCCAAGGATGCTGGCTGATGTGAGTTTCATGTCTGGAGTACTCCTGCTGCTTTTGAACCCCACACAGCTTTGGGCAGCTTCTAGACCTCAGTTTGCACTTATTTGACTGAGAGGACTCAGTAGCCTGCTATGTTCAGACATATCCCTCTGCACAGTTTCATCCTCCTATATCTGCTCACAGCTCCAGTCTCCATCCCACATGCCTGGGCTTGGATGCTGAGCCAGCATCCCTCCCCTTCCACCCGTGGCTCTCCCAACTGCTGCCGCTATGGGACCGAACTGTCCCAGCGCTAAGCAGGGCTGCAGGCACGGATAGAAGGACAGCGCTGGGGACTGGGCAAGAGAAGTGGTTGAATTTAGAGGTAGGTGATGCCGGAGAGCTGAGGAAAATAGTGCCGGTGATGAGCAGAGGCACTGGGTACAGCAGTGCATGGTGACTATGGGATGCTGAGAAGGAACAAGGGGCACTGTGAGAAACAGAGGCTGCCAGGAGCTGTTGGCAGCCCTCAGGGTGATAGCTGCTGGCTTCTGAGGAACCTTATGTCTTTTTAGTTGAGTGGGCTTAGTACATGTTCTTGCATAACGAATTTTCCAAATGATCTCTCAGGGTATTTCCTGTAAGGCCTGAGTGTGGTGAGCTGAGTGCACTTTAATAGGACCAGCTTGTGAAGGGATAAGATGTACTTTCGACTAATTGCCTGTGTGCTCAGGTTCGCTCCTCATTTCTCAACTCCTCAAGCACTGGCCTTATCAGCAGGGCAGAAGTACTTGCTAGAGCTTTCAAAGAAATGATACAGAGAACAATGTTGCTATCCATAGAGAACAATCTATTAAAAATAACATCATTAAAGCCCCCAATTACTAATTACACTTTATTAGTTGGTGGATATGAGTTTTCTGAAGAAGCATATGTAATTCCCCGTCCTTGTCCAAGTTAATAAGTATTTTCCATATAAGTGAGAAGTGTGCATCTTCCGATAGCCTGCCGCGCAACCCCAAGAGCTCCTGTTTGCTTGTTTACATTCATGGAACTGCTGCAAGTCTTCATCTCACACCCTTCACAGGAGCTGTATCTGTTTACCTTTGGGAAGGCTTTTGTGGGGTTGCTTGTGCATCCTTTACCTTCTCCTTGTGGGCTGATTTGTTGAGGTGGTGGGAGGGAGAAGCATGGGCATGGGTCTAGCTCCCAAGATCTGGGAGAGCCTAATGTGGGGTTTTCCCTTCCCTGGGGGTAGGTGGTGTGGGGCAAAGAGAGATGCATCGCACCAACAGCCCCTGGAAATCTCAACTCCTGCCCATTGAAGGCTGTTCCCTATCTTCAATCTCCTCAGGTGTGTCCCACCAGCTACCCCACCCTCTTCCTACTGCCTGTGACGGAAATGACTTTGCCTGCACAGCTCTGAGCTAGCTCTGGCATTTCTGAAGCTGCTGAGAAACCATTTCTCACAGAATAGGTGTACTTATGAAAGTAAAACCATTACCTGGATCCCCGAGAGCGAGGAGACACAGGCACAGTTTAAAGTCCACTGGTTTGTGAGTGGTGTGCTTCACACCTCCAAAGAATGTGACTCTGGGCTTGTTTCTGAACCCAGGAAGCTCAAAGGGGTATTTTCTACAGTATCATATTTTTGAAACTGCTATACGCCCCGCTGCTCCAGACTTTGCTGGTTCTCTTTTATTCTACTGGTGAAGATCGTTACTTAAAATACAGTTCAAAAAAACTCTTAACAGATGAATGGAAGAAAAAACTACCCATGACATCAGCAAAACAGATACTAATAGACAGATATCAAAGGGATGCTGCCTTCAGCTACTCACTTGAATAACTGCTGACGTCAATCTGGGGCACATTTTAGCCTCCTATGCTTTGCATTTAGGAAGCTGAAGTACATTACATGTAATTGGTTCCACCTACATACAATTTGTTGAGGAGAAAAGCAACAAGATGTAGGTTCTCACCATGACTGTAGGAACAAGGCATCTTCCTGAGAGACCAGCAGCCCTCCTGCACACCAGCCTCGGAGGACCACCCACAGGGGAGCGCTAGTAGGAGTTGCTACAACTCCCATCCACCACCTCCTGGTATTTTGGCATGGGAGGGACCACAGTCCCATATCCACATGCCGTATGATGATGAGGACACAACTTTTTACCGGGATCTTCAGTGACAGGACAAAGGGCAAAGGTTTTAAACTGAAAGAGATTTCACTATAGACTAGATACAAGGAAGATATTTTTTCTGATGAGGGTGGTGAGACACTGGGACAGGTTGCCCAGAGAAGTTGTGGAAGCACCCTCTCTGGGAGTGTTCAGGGCCAGGTTGGACGCAGCTTTGAGCAGCCTTGTCTAGTGGAAGGTGTCCCTGCCCATGGCGTGTCATGGACTAGACAATCTTCAAAGCTTCCTTCCAACCTAAACCATTCTATGACCCTATGAAACTTAACTTGCATTTTCAGCCCAGGAGCTGAGTGGGTGCTCTCCTGGACATCACAGATTACACAAGAAAATATTGATATTGGTGAGGAGGGATTTTCCTCACAGCTGTCTCAGTGCTGATGGCATGACATAATGACTCAGCTGGTGCTAGAAAGCATTCATGGTGGACAAAGGACCAGGAAGGCAGCAAGCCCAGGGCACTTCAGCTCTTGGATCCTCAGGTTCCTGTGACTCAGCTGACAGCATCAGTGATGGAAAAAATACACTGAAGGCCATTTCTATGACTGCTGGCTTGATCTCTCTAACAAGAAAACATGCTTGCTACTGCATTTATAGCTGCACTAATGCCATCCCAGCAGGAAGGTCAGGATCCCATGTGAGCTGATGGGGAGAAAGGGAGGCAGATGGGACCATGTTGCTCTTCAGGTGGAGAGGAGCAGGCCCTACTTCTTAGCAAAAGCCTTGCAGCAAGAAGGTTCATGCTCCAGGTAGCTGGCAAGAGCTCTGGTTTGCCAGTGCCCCCATCCTCCTAGAAAGTCCAACTTAGAAAGTCAAGCTTAGAAAGTCTCACTCTGTGCTGTCCGGTACTCCTCACTTGGAGATGGTAATGCCAGAGGGTTTCATAAAAACCTTCATGCTTATCTCTGCATTTTGAAGAAGCAGACGCCTGGTTCTCTGAGGTGGTCCCACCAAAGTCATTCCCCGGAGAGGTGGGAGATGCTGAAGTGGGCTGTAGAGAGGCAGCATGAAGACTGTCTTCCCACTGTTGTACTGCTCCTCTGGTGGAGATGTTGCAGGATATTCCACTTGTGTTGTCTCATTTTAACGTGCTCCTCCTCCTTCCTCTTTCCAGTTGCTTTTTTTCCCAAGCAGAAGATTCCTCTGGCCATTTTCAACCTCCCAAAAACAAGAGCCTTTCTTGGAGGGGACATAAACGGGGTGATCCGGGAAACACCTGGAGAATACCTGGACTGAGCTGACAGGCCCTAATGTTTGCCTGTTGTTTCTACAAATTATTCTGTGATGCCCACCAAAATTAACCAGAGGCCAATGATTGCCTGTAGCCATCAGTTGTGATGTCGCCCACACCAACAGAGCCAGCTTCTCCTTCCCTTCACACTTCCCTTCCTAGGAACCACATACAGGTGAGCACTCCCCCACCCTTCACATGCTTTAGCGTGGCACGACAAGGAGAGTAGGAGAACAAAGGACAACCCTGAACCAGTCAGTAAACTGGATGAATGGATCTTCCACGTGGATCTCGCATAACTGATTTTAGGCTCTTGCAGACCGACAGAGAAAAGGCTGCATGTGAGATGTACTGGGGATCTGATTCTTCACATGCACCGGGAGCTCCTGACCTTTGCTGAAGGCAGCAGGTGGTAGAAGTAGGATGGACTTTTGGAAATGAGATCTTTTACCATTTTACTGTGTCTAAAGGGAAGCTGGCCTATATCTGAGAACATCAGGCAGAAGAGGAAGGAATGAAGTAACATGTGTGCTCAGATCTGACCTACTAAACCAAACAGCCTGATGCATATTGCAATGTAATATTTTTGCCTCCTACAGACTTGGATTTAAAAAAACAGTTTTGAAAACCTTCTTGTAGGTCTTGTGAATACCTTGCTGGTTTTTGTCTTTAAGTAAATGTGCTGGTTTAGGTAACCCAAGCTGGGTCTGACTGTGTCTTTAGGGAAATTCTGTCTGACCCTCTGGAAGGACATTACCCCTGCCCACTTTGCCGGCAGACATGAACACCCTTGTCCAGATGAGACCTTGGCTACTGAGCCATCAGCAGCTGGGGCTCTGCAGAGCTGTGGGGAGATGCCTGTGGCCAACCCCAGCTGCCTGTTCTTGAGCTCCTCGGGGCTCTCGTGACTGCAGGCAGCACCTCCTGCTCTCCCTTGCAGGCACTCATCACCTCACCGGTACATCAGGGTGCCTCTCATTCTTCAATTATATCTCTCATATAGTATACTTGAAGTGAGTATGTTCCATCTGAAGTGGGAATAATTCACAAAATGGTCTGGTAAGTGACCAAGGTATTTAAAATGCAGACTTCCAGCATCTGTCCCTTCCTAGCTCTCTTTCCCCACTGGAATGAAATACACTCCATGGTGGCATAAGCAAAGAAGGGAAAAGACAACTCCAGAATCCTGCCTTCTGAGCAGGGACCTTCATTGAGCAAGCCATCAGAAAATGCTGCAGAGAGCAAGTGACCCAAGCCTGCCATCTATTCTCAAGGCTACCATCTCCAAAGCGCAAGGCGTGGCTGGGTGCTCTCACCAAAGCACCAGCTAGGGGAGGGGAGCTGGCTCAGCATGTGACCTGAGCACTCCTCCTGACAAACTGAGGCACGGTACAACAAATAAACCAGCACACGTGTGGAAAACTTGAAGTTATGGAAGCCTTCTCACTGGAAGCATTCAAGTCCAGGTTGGATGAGGCTTTGAGCAACCTGGTCTAGTGGGAGGTGTCCCTGCCCATGGCAGGAGGGTTGGAACCAGATGAACTTTAAGGTCCTTTCCAACCCAAACAGTTCTGTGATTCTATGATATGACGAGTGAGGATTTATGACTGGAAGTCCAAGTCACTGCTACTCCAGACAAGAAAACTGTGGCAGAGTGGGTGAATAATGCATATTAAGTGGAAAGATATTCATGGCCGCAACTTCAAAATCCTTTCCATGGGTTTATCATCAACTCTAAAAATAAATGACTGCCTACTCAGTTCTTTCTGCCTTTGATGACAGCTGAAATATTTGCGGGATTTTAATACATATGCCTAGTCTCAAAGTAGGAATTGTTATTTAAGGGGTTAGAGGAGCACCTGAAGAAATGCAAACACTGGGTGGACTCAATAGCTTCAGATCCCTGCTCAGGGCAGCCGGGTGGGATGCGGAGCCGGCCCTCGGCTTTATGCAGAGCTGCAGCACAGTAACACAGCCTCAGGGCTGCTCAAAGGCAGGAGGGCTGGTCTTAGCCAAGGTATTGCACTTGGATGCTGACCTTAATTCCAATTATATGGTCCACAGCAGAGGTCAGCTGACCTCTGAAGTCAGCTGCAGACTCCTGGGATATTCTCTTATACCAAGAGTATGCCCTACGTTTAGGGTATTTCTAAAAGAGCTACACATCAGCCGAGCACTGCAAGGCAGATTGACCAGAAATAAAGCCCTAGCACTGGTACCAGAATTAATGTTTTCATGTCATACCTGGAATCAAAACATCCTGCCATTAACTAACCCTGCCCCACCTCTGAACAGTCTCCCTGTGCTGAGATTTGAGAGCTCCTAATGGAAGCTTCTCAGAAAAGACCCAGCATAAACGTAATGAAGGACCATAAATAATCAGCAAAAATGAGCACTGACATGTGTTTTGATAGAGCTACTGAAGGAAGATTTTTCTTAAAATGGAAAATGCAAACTATGATGGAAATAAGATGAGATTCAGCCTAAAAAAATGCAGAAACCCTCTGTACAGGGGAAGTGCTGTAATTAAAACCTGAACTATTCAAAGAGCTTGGAAGGGCAGTGATGTTTAAGGAGACATCCTTGGGCTTTGGAATAAAGTCACTGACACTTGGCAGGAAGCTGGTTTTTCCAGCTCTCTGAGATGGTTGTCACTCCCCAATACCTCAAGAAAAATTAAAATTATGGAAATTTTAAAATAAACAATTTGTGAAGAAATTAATTTGGGTCTTCTCCTTTACCAATTCACCAGCATGCAAGAAGCGTGGAGAAACCTGATGATCATTAAGACTCCTGCACCTTGCCCAGGTTTGGTTCAAAAGTTGCTGGAGAAAGAGCATGGAGGAAAAGATGTGGGTGAGGCACAGTATTTAGGGAAAGGTTTTTTTGTGGTGTGGTTTCTCAGGTGAGGAGAACTGCCTTGTAGTGAGGAGGAGCCAATGGGTGCAGATGATGAGGAGAAGATCATGTGGAGCCCACAGGTGCAGCAGCCAGCACCCAAGCATGTCACCGGGGGCCGAGAGCCCAAATCCAGTTCCTCTCCAAAGCAAGGGCAGCCTGTCCACTTGGCTTGACGAACACCCAGGTTCAGCACCTCTTGCCGACCTGTCTGCCACTGCCAATCTGGATTTTGTTCTTTCTTCTATGCTAAATGTCAGAGGAAGAGGCAAACCCCTTCACCTCTAGTTTCTCAGCCTTCAAATCTCTGGGAAATGCACTTCTCCCCCCAGGATGTGGCTGGGCGCCATGGAAATGAGGGGAGGGGGCTCCTGAGCCCCTGGTAGTGCACCAGGGAGCCACAGGCAGGGTTGCCACCATTCAAGGTCAGGTTGGACTGTGTTCTGAGCAACCTGATCTAGTTGAAGATGTCCTTGTGCATTGCAGGGACACCTTTAAAAGTCCCCTCCACCCCAAAACATTCTATGATTCTATGACCCTATGCTGAACACTCACAGGCCCCTTAGACCTCCTGGTTAATTCAATCTGTTACCAAGGACAATAATGCAACCATCAGGGTTTCACGGAATCACAGAATTGTCGGAGTTGTAAGGAACCTCTAGAGATCATCTAGTCCAACCCCATTGCTAAAGCAGGATACCCTAGAGCACATCACACAGGAACGCATCCAGGTGGGTTTTGAAAATCTCCAAAGACTGAGACTCTACAACCTCCCTGGGCAGCCTGTGCCAGTGCTCTGTCACCCTCACAGTGAAGAAGTTCTTCCTCATATTTAGATGAAACCTCCCGTGTTCCAGCTTGCTCCTGTTGCCTCTTGTCCTGTCATTGGGCACCACTGGAAAGTCTGGCTCCATCCATCCATTGGGGATCAAGGATGAAGCTGTCCCTGTTATTCATGGTGAGATCTCCTCCAGGCTGGGAGACTCAACTAGCTGGGGTAGGCTGTCACCTCTCACTGTTCAGAAGGGTCTGGCACAGCAGTGGCTGAGGACCAGGAGCCTCCTGAGCATCCCCAGCGCCTCACAGACAGACCTTGTGTGCTAGATGGCTTCAGTGCCAACCAGCATCTCTCTCTGCACAGTGTGGTGTTTGGTGTTCGTGCTTTCCCTTTGGAAACACAGAAGATAAGAGTGTGATCTAGAAAAGAGGAAGCTTTTCTAAACAAAAGCAGTTGCTTTGCCTTCCCCCAGAATCTCAGCAATAAATATGGACTGTCTGCACCCTTTGCATCATGGCTTGTCAAAATCACTATGAAGTATAACTGTGAATCCCCAAATGATATCCACTTCACTAGAAATTTTAAAATCTAAAAATTGGCCTGTTGATGCTTTCTGACTTGGAGGAAGTTTCCACCATTTCTGTATCTGTTCTCAGCTGGGACAGAGAGGAAATAAAATCTAAACATCAAAATCTCCCTCAGGCTGGTAACATCCATTTTGCAACAACCACCAAAATAAACCAACATGTTGTTAGAGGCAGGACCAATGTCCAACATCTTCATCCTGCCTACAAATTAGAAACTAAGGTGTGTGTGTCTCTGCTTGAATTAATACCAGGTAATTAGCACATCCCTACAGTAATGCTGCACAGGCACCAGCTGGAGGAATAAATTACAGCTTGGGAGCTGATTCCCCAAACAAGACACGGCAGGCATACAGCCCAGGCTGAGGATGGAGCCTGGCCAAGCAAGGAAGCAGCGCTGCTGCCATCGGCTGTGGGAAAATAACAAGTGCAATTTTCAATAACTGTTTATAAAAAAGATAGCAACATATTGTCACGTTTCAGCGTAATTGGAATGAGTCCTCTTGACTTTGCCACAGACTGTTCTTAGATGTGTAATAGCTTAAAGTGAATGGGTTTTGCCATAACTTTAGGTGATTATAACCAAATGTCGTTTTATTTATTCATCAAGGGGTATTTGTCAGGGAAGGAATACCACATTTTGAATTATCACTGGGGAAAGAGGTGCTGACAATTGTGCTCAGGTCATTAGTACCTAATTAGCACCATGCTGGAACTGCACCTCCTCTCATTACTCTTGATTACAGCCTCGTGCCATTTTGTAAAGAATTAGTGCAAACTCCTTGGGAGTTTGTTTCCGAGGGTTTTTTTGTGTTGCTGTTCACCTTCCCTAGAGGGGACAAGAGCTGGTCTTTTGACAAGGAAAGGGGAGGCCCGGGCTGCTGCGGGAGCTGCTGGAGCAGCAGGCTGGAGAAGAAGCGTCCTCTGAGCAACTCCAGCTCAGCAAGCAACTGAGAAAACTCCATCTCTCCTCGTGGAAAACCAGTGCATGGAACTGGTGCATTGTTTGGATGGATGGTTAACAACTCCCCATCAGAAGACCAAAACCACAACTTCTCAGGGATCCATCCTGTATCCAGAAATTCTCAGCGCTGATTGCATGATCTCTGTTAGGCAGAAAGTGATCCTCTACCAAGCTTGGTTTGTTATTGCAGAAGAGATGAGGCCGCGCTGCTGTTAAACCCAGCAGTAGCAAGACAGCTGTACATGGAACAGCTGTTGTAACACACAGTTTGTTCTACCACAGCTTTTCCTCCTTACTTTATCCAGCATCCACTGTTTTTCACAGCTGATGTTGTTTGGGCAGACTGCCCTGCCATGAAACCAGGGGTCACAGCAGGACGGGTGAAACACCGTGTCCCATGGCTGCCCCCCCAGCACCCCCTGCCAATGCTCCCAACCTCCACTGCCATGGCTTAGTTACAGCAGCAGGAAACCCCAACGTGCCTGCTTTGTAGTACAGAACATTGAAATGGCAACGCTTTATCTGGAGCCAAGAATCAGGAATCCTATGGCAGATGGAAATCCCTGCCGCCACCAAAGGAGGAAAAGAAGTAAAGGAATTAGAAATAATAGTGAACTAATTTCATCATGCAAAAAAAATGTTTCCACCACTGTCACAGGGAATAAACTTAAGCTCAACAGTAATGAATGCCTCCTGTTTGAGAGTCTAATGTGCTCCAAGATAGTGATTGTTGTGATTGACCTCCTACAGCATATAGGGACCCAGCCCCACTAGACTCAAGCTGTATAAACAGGTTCCCCCCTAGAATTTCAGGATAACACAGTAACTCACTGGAGAGATATAAATGGATATGAGCAGTGCAAATTTAAAATCAGAAAATGAGAAAAATTATTGTATTATTAGCTGTAGACAGTACATCAGATGATTTTACAGGTGAGTTTCAAGGACAATTTTGCTTAGAAAGGAGATAATGAAGTTATCTTGCCAATGCTTTTAGTTTACAAGTTACTAACTTTTAATCAGAGCACTCACACTGCGCACAAGTGGAGATGAGGGGAGAGGTATTGTGACTTTGTTAGGAAATTTAAGCTGATATGCTTAAAGCCAGAATGCAGATAGCAATGAGAAGCTGACCAATGAGAGGCAGGAAGTGTTAGAACTAAAGCATGTAATACATCAAAAACATTGCACAGGAGGGAGGGTTTTCAGGCTGAAAACAGTCAGTGGCAGTATACCCTCTGGCAGGCAGCGTTGCTCAGCCCCAGGTGAAGGGTAACCTCCTGTTTCATGGACTATCTTGATTCTGTGAATCTGCAGCTCTCAAAGGTGGAACTCCTCGGTCACAAGCCAAATGCTGGGGTTGGGACTTAGACTTGAGTCTGCAGCAGAAGCATCCTGCTGCTGAGCTCAGGCAGAGAGAGGCCAACCACTTCTAGTGTAGACAAAGAGGGAAGAAGTCTCAGATCAGCTGCAGAGGAGGAGGGACAGAGTGCAAGAGGAGAGAAAGACTGGAGCTGGTGTGTCGAGTTGAGCTGAGGGTCAAGGCTGAGGAAGGCAGAGGGAGGAATGGAGAGTACCCATGTGGGTGCAGACATTTGCCCTGAGGTGCAGGTAGGGTTAGGACATGGGGAGCAGGTAATACATAAAATGACACTCACACACACAGAAAAATTGGGACCAGAGTCAGAAAGAGTGAGGTGAAGGCAAACATGGATAAGGAGAGACTAGCCAGATGGAAGAGGAAGAAATCACTGGTTCAGACTGACCATATACAAGGTAACATGAGAAGTCTGAAGGCAGCAGGAGAGAAGGGTGCCAATAAGCTCTTAGAAACACCAGCAAAGGGCACCTTAAATGCAGAGTCATGTACCACTTCGAGGTGGCCCACAGGAGTAGCTGTGGTCTGTGATACACAAAAGGTCACATTAGTGATAACAGTCACATTAGTAATAATTGTTCTTTGATTTTAAAACATGGAAAATAGAAGCTAGACTGTTCTCTGTGGTACGTGGTGGGAGGATGAGAGACGATCATCATAAATGGAAGACAGAGAAGCTCAGACGTGCAAGGAGAGACTTCCACAGCAAGGACAGTCAAGCAGTGGCGCAGCTTGCCCAGAGAAGCTGTGGAGATTCTCTCTACCTTTTCAAAATCTAAATGGAAAAAGCCCTGAGCAAGATGGTTTGACTACAGACACTGTCTGAACATGGCTTTGGGAAGAGAGTATCTCCTGCTCTTTCACTAACCAACTATGCAATCTCCCAGAGTTAAAAGCAAACAAGAGGATGGCATGGGAAAGTAATTAAAAAAACTTGCCATGGGCAGCTGTGGGACAATGGAAGATTGAGTAAGAAACAATCTCCTCCAACCTGGGGAGTCAGAAGATCACTCCAAGGTCACCTGTCTTGAAAAAGTCTCTGTGAAGCCAACTTGCTATGTCATATGACTCATTTCCTTCCATATCAAACTATTCAGAAGCTAATCACCCTACCTATTGGTCTGTTAGCTCAAATGCCTTTTTTTTTTCAGACAGATCCAAAGTTTCCAGTCCTTCTAGATACTGATATATAATCAGCACAAGAAAATACCTCTGCTTCTTCCTCTTGCCTTTCATTAAAATCCAGAAAGCTGCAAACAAACCCCAGTGAATACTACCAAGTTTGTAAAGCCAAGCATGCAAATGGTAGAAATGGAAGGCAATCTTAGTCCAGCCTCCCAGTACATACACACTAACACCTGAAAACAAAATCACCCAAATCCTTAGACTGAAACTACTGCAGCATGTGGAGAACTTAAACAGCAGCCTTAAGACACTGATGCTATCTTAAACCCTCATGACTGTCCAGTAACCTGGAGGGCTATGGGCTCAACCAGGTGGGATCTGCTGTCACTGAAGAGCTCACATAGCAAAGCTATGCTCAATGCCTAAAAGCTGGGCTCCCCGTAAACCTGTCCAATGAGCTGGCAGGCAAGCAAATGGATTGGTCTCTCTGCTCTGCAGCTCTTTCACCACAGATCAGTGAATTACATTCCCACAAAGCATTTCCGTTTTCACAAATCATTGATTTGTAACAAAATTATCTTTGCTGGAAAATTCCTACCCAGTTGTAGCTCTGAAGATGGAAGTGCACAATAGGAGCTGACTCCCTTCAGAAAGTGCTGTACCCCACTAGCAGGTTTTACCCTGGCCCTTGACCGTTCGGTGATCTCCATTCTGTCAACTCTAATCAGAGAAAGATGGGATTTGAGACAGTTGAAGCACGTTCCATTGGTGCTCCGAGGACCATGAGCAGCACGGTGGATCTGAGCCAGCATCTCACTGGAAGCTAGCACAGGGCTCAGAGCGCCAGGGTGTTACGCTTACTGTGACCGAGCACTGCCTGGTAGGTGGCCCACTGCAAGCTCAACAAACTGGAACTCCTTCAAAGCTCCCTCCTGCAATCCTATTGTTTGCCCAAGCAAATGGCTGGATTTAATTTTTGACACAGAAAGAGAAACACGTTTCAACAGAACTGGATTCCCTTTTCTCACCAGGCTGCCCTTGCAGCCCTGCTTTTAAAAGTGTGTATCACCAACATGAATGTAATTATGTTTCCTCACAAGAGTACTCTAAAACAAAAAATCCCTAATACACTACTAGTCATCAGTGAAATTCCTGATGCCAATCAAATATTTAGCACATATCATATGTGCTGTTGCCTTGGGAGGACTGGTCTAACTAGAATGTTTGAACTCTGCAGCAGTGCAGTGCTCTTCTCTGACAAGACCACCTGCTCCCTCCTGTTGGCATCACTTGGGAGCCGCTGAAGATTAGACCCAGGGTGAACCTTCATTTGCCTTTTCATGAAATCATGCATTTGGATAAACCTGTCCCACAAAGAGTGTTCCAGTTTGCCTTGCTCTGGAGTAATGTGGGGCACCACTAATGCCAGCTTGTGTGAAGTTCAGTGCACGTGTTTCGTACGGTGGTCAGTATTTCTCTTTGCCTATCAGCTCTAATCCAGCAACAGGAACACCAGATTTAGCTTTTATTCTCAGGGCTCTTCCAAAAGCACGAGAGGTATTAGGAAAAAGCCAATATTTACATCTGGCAATCAAAGCATGATTTACAGAACAAAAAATTCCAAATCCTCCAGTCAGCCGGCCATTCTGTTGCTCACAATTGCACTTTATTAATCAACATCACTGTTTATTTCAGTATTTTATAAAATACATACAAAGTTTCACAGAATTACATGTATATATTTATATAACTTTGTAATTTAGTTTATTACGTGTCATAGAAGGGGGCTTTTTTTTCTCAAATAGCTTATCAAAACCAAAAACCCCTAAGGTCAACAGTATACTAAAACAGAATAAGCACAGTTCACCAAGTATTATTAACTCAGTTTGAAGAATTAAAATTTTGTATGTAATAAGAGAGTTATTAGTGAACTGTGAATGCACTCACCATAACTATGTTTGGCTGACTTTGAAACTCATTCATTTGAATTTATAAAGGCATCAAAATTTATTGTAAATGTTTTCTGCAAGCCCCAGCTACTCAGTGGCATCTGAGGGAGACTAGATTAAATTATGGTATAAATTTTGTGCAATTAACTGAGCACAGTAAAGTTATGACCAAAAACTGTTTTCAAAAGACTATTTAAAGAAGACAGAACTTCTCTCCCACACTTACTTTGTGAAAGCTCTTGCTGTTGATGTTAGTATTTTTGTAGGAATAGCATGAATCATCCATAAACACAAATCTGTGCTCACATAGGTTTGAATACACTATGCTGTTTCGCCACTTAGAAAGTTCCAAATGCTTTGACCATTGCTATTACTAGCTTCAGTGATTTTAAGAAAATCAGGATTTAATAATGCAAACATTTAGTTTCAATTATAAGAAACTGTATCCATGTGAAGGATTCTTTACCTTATGTGAAGCTACTGAAAACTTCTATTAATATCAGGCCAAAATCATCACCTCTGTATAAAAAGTTAGGCTTCCAACTCTGTATTAGGCATCTCTACTATAATGACCTTGTCCAAAGACATTGAGATTATGTAGCTCCTTTTCATTTTGGCGGACTTTCACTGTTAACGCCAAGAAAATATTCAGAACTCAAGTAGAAATTTAAATCATATTGAGATGATCAGCTTCAGGCACTTCCATTTCAAAAGTCCTTGTTTTTAAATACATAGCCTGTTTTCCAGTAAAAAAGTAGCAGTTTGAAAATATCCATATTTAGATACTGTAGTTTAAGGATTTTCATGTCTACATTCAGCTTACATTTGCATGAGTATGTCAAAATGTTTTTTAATTCCTCCTCATGCTTTAGCAGAAACATTGACAAACTGAGAAATTTGTGGAAAAAAACCCCTTAAGTTGGCCATTAGCAAGAGTCAGTGATTTACATATAATTATCTAGACATCCACATCAGACCAATCTGCCAAATAAATGGAATGCTAATGTGACAGCTGACTTCTAATCTCCACATCTTCCTTACTATAAATAAAAAAAATAACAGCAACAATGGGAAGCCAGCATTGATAGAAGGAGACTTGGAACTTCAATTCATCAAACTTAATCATCTGTAAGAAGTCAAACTATTAATCAGAAATCATCAAACTAATTTTCAATGAAAAACATCTCTAGTCTCAAAAACCACGTATACCTCGCTTACAGAATGGGAAAAATGCTTCATTACTTTTCATCTCACCAGAAACGGTAAGACATCTGCATTGACAATGCTCGGGAAGGGATGTTGATTTTTGATGCTCTTTGATGATCTTAACAGAGCATCTTTGTTCTCTCAGACATTCCAAACAAACTTTGAGCACTCCTTGCTTCCGCAGGAATTACTACAGTTTTTGCACTACACTGTATGTGGTCCTTATTGACAAAGATATTTAAAATACATAGCTGCTAGTGAATTTGATTAACTGGATTTTTGTAATCTCCCTGCATGCTGACCCCTACAATCTTAGCCAGCACTTGAGGGAACTAAACAGAAAATGCAGTGCTGCTCTTAGCACTTATGTAAATAGCTATGAAACATTAGGAAGCGCTTTCTATCCATGCCCTGCCAGCAATGGAAATTGGAGTCAGATCATGGTTTAATAAGATAATCTTTGTGAGCAGATGCTAAATGCCCCTCAGTTAGAAACCACCAAACACAGCAAGTTAAAACAAGGATGACTTGAATAGAAAAAACACCAAGGATATGCCTAAATCCTAGAAGCTGCTGTAACTGTTGCAAATAAGTGGCAGGCAACCAGCTTACATAGCCTTTTTCCCGGTTTTACCTCTTAATTTTGCAGGGAATGTTTTACAAGATAGAATTTTTACGTGCAATTCATGTAGGTGGCTGCAATGGTACACCACAGCAGAGTAAATGGCAAGCCAGGCTAGGGTCCTCCAGGAAAGATTTGTGGTAGCTCTTTGAAACACACACATGTTCTTGAAGGAAAACACAACAATGCGACTGGATTATTCAGGACTCTGGGGATTGACACTCGGTGTTCCCATAATTCTAACATCTTTTTGGGGGGAGACACATGGCAGCTGTGTTTTCGCATTATTCCTTCTCAATTTTCAGAACTGAAGTTGATGAGACACTAGAACGGGTTGCCCAAGGAAGCTATGGATGCCTCAGCCCTGGAAGTATTCAAGGCCAGGCTGAATGGGGCGTTGAGCCACCTGGGCTAGTGGGAGGTGTCCCTGCCCATGGCAGGGGGTTTGGAACTAGATGATCTTGAAGGTCCCTTCCAACTCAAGCCATTCTATGATTTATGCAGTTTAAGACAAATATTCATGTGCTGTATCTATTACCACGGGTATGCTCCTTATGGAAGGTATATAGGTGTACCTGACATACAGAAGAACAGCACGAGATGCCATTATTTGGACACACAGGCTCACAGTGCAGGCTGATAATCTGTATAATACAGACTGTTCCTATCATCCTGCACAAACAGCTTTTTCCTGCACCCGGGCCGAGCTAATCCCAGGCACAAATACAAG
>NW_009716282.1:0-50218 GCF_000703405.1 Apaloderma vittatum
CTGGAAATGCCTTCTGGAAATGGTCCTGTGCGTGTCCTGGGCTGTGGGGCTGGTGGCTCCCTGTGGGAAGACGTTCTCCCGTGCACACACGGGCCGCGCAGAGATGCGTCTCTTTGTACGTGCAACACATGCCTTTCTTTTCACAGCCATTAACTGATGAAACAGCCACTTGGGCTGATGTGCAGTGTATTCCTAAATTACCGGATTGCTGTTCCTCAGTTTCATGATGGCTGTGTAGGACAGATCTAGATCCTGTGTTTGGGCTGTCTTTTGGCACTGAATACTCATTTGTAGTCTGTTTCTTTCTTTTTTCTTTTTCTTTTTTTTCTTTTTTTTTTTTTTTTTGCTGTCAATGCAAATATAGAAAAGATGCTGAGTGTACCTTACAGGCCCGGAACATAGAGTGGTATATATTTTCAGATTTTAATTTGAACTGTTATAAAGAAAAAAATGCATTAGGTGTGTTTTTAAATTATTTGCATTCTGATACTGTCTTATGCATCACTGTGAGGTGACATGTTGGACTTCCATTCTCAATATCTCCTATTTGCTGAGTCAAATTCTACAGTGGTGCTCATATTGTGCCTGGTCGGGCAGTCTGTGTGGGCCATCAGGACAACGTTTTGTCCGTTTTCAGGCAATAGCGTGAGGTTTATTGCTGCTGCTCTGACTCACATTTTGTTTCTATTGATCTGGCCTGCTGCTCTAGATAGGAATTTCAAATCCAGGCCTGCTGTGCTGTAGATGCTAGCTTTGCTGGCACTGGACCAGGTTTGGATTGTGCTTGAGAGAGGTGAATATAACTGGCGATTCTAAGAGGTTCTCTGGGAATGGTTATTATATTGGCGAAATCTGAGATTGGTTAGCTGGTGATTTTTGAAGAGAGTGTGAGACACAAGGGCTCTGTAAGTAGTTTTCTAGCAGTCAAGACACCATAGGTGCCTTAATACGAGAACGGCATTGAACTGTTAGCATGTCCAGATGAGGGAAACCAAAATGGTGAAAGGTCTTGAGGACAAGACTTAGGAGGAGCAGCAGCTGAGGTCACTTGGTTTGTTCAGCTTGGAGAAGAGAAGGCTGAGGGGTGCCCTTGTCACAGCCTACAACTTCCTCAAGGTGGGCAGCAGGGGTGGAGGTGCTGATCTCTCTCTGGTGACTGGCAATAGGACGTGAGGAAATGGAATGAAGCTGCATTCCTAATTATATAGATTATACATCAGGAAAAGTTCTTCACTGGGAGCGAGAGGGTGGTCAGTCGCTGGAACAGGCTCCCCAGGGAAGCTGTCACGGCACCAAGCCTGTCAGAGTTCAAGGAGCATCTGGATGATGCTCTTAGTCACTGGTTTTAGCTGGTCCTGCGAGGAGCAGGACTTAATTATTCTTATGGGTTCCTTCCAACTTGAGATATTCTGTAATTCTAATTAAGTTAATGAGGTTGTAGCCAGTTCCACCCTTACTTCCACAGTAAGCAAAATCCCGAGGAGGAGACTCAGGAGGGAAAGGCTGGACAGTTTCTGCTGGGGTTTCCATAGGAGTTTCCTGGTGGAGGTTTCTGCCAGGGGCTGTTGTTGTGGTTGTCCCTTTGGCCTCGTCTGTTCCCCAGAAATGTGGTGGATTGCTGGGATTCTTCGGTTGTCAGCAAAGCTCCTCCCTGGAAGTGCCAGGCTGCCAGTGACAGATGCTGTGACCTTTCTGACTTGTTGATCTTGGACTGACTGTTCTGTTCGTGCCTAAAGTAGAGAAACACAGCCCCCACCTTAGGGAGGAATTCGAGTATTTCCACAGTGTCCACCCCAAGCCTAACATCAGGCTCTGTGATAATGCAAACGCTCATGCATTGTCTCAGTGCCCCTTCTGATAACCTTGTCCCTGTCACCTTTCTGTGGCTTCTGATAATCCCTCTGCTTCCAGAGACCATTCTCAGCAAAATAATCTTCTGAACAAGAACTTCTGTATCCTGCTGATTAGGAATTGAATGTAAGGTATAGCTGAAACATGGTTGTGTGTTAAGGAGGTGGTTGGCTATTGTAATTTTTAAATATGTCTTGGCTTCTAGTAGACCTGTTATTATCAAGACCTTTATGTAGCTGAAAAGACACTGTATAATTTCTCAGTTATTACAAAGGATAAGTGACCTCAGGGTATTCAAGTCAGGAAAATGCTGTGAAACATCGCAAAATGATGCCCAGAATAATTTTCAATTTGAATTTCTAGTCATCCATTTGATATCCATTTGATATTGTGGTTTAAAAGGTAGATAAAAGTAGTCCTCCGATTGTAAAAAAGGTATGGTTGTGGATTCTTTGTCATAAGGCTGTTATAATTTGGTTGTGACTTGAGCAGTTGAAATTCAAGTACTTTGGTAATTAAAACTTTTTTTCCCCCCCACCTCTTTTTAACCAAACTGTGAGAGACTCAAGACGCTTACAACTTGTTGTTCACTACTGAGTCATGGTAATTTTTCATTGCAGTCAATATTTGTGCTTTCTGTTTGCTCTGTGAAGTTGTGAGGCAGTGAAATATGCCTTACCAGACCTGAATTTTGGATTGCTTTTCAGTCAGTCATTTTTTGTAGCTTCTGGGTTCCATCAGATTGGGTTAAAAGACTGCAAAATAAATGGGTTTGTTTTAAAAACCAATTTGTTACTGAAATTTACAGTGTTGTGTTTGCATTGTGTGTTTCTAAATCAATAGCTTGCTTAAATTTCCAGCAAGTAACCTCTTCAAAGTTCCTCTGTAAATCTGTATCACTTGAAGATCTGGTCTTTACCAGACTGTAGCAAATTTCCCTTCCCATCCTCAGAGATAGATTCTCTTGCCTTTTCTTTAGTAATCATGTACACCTGTGCAATTATCTGTATCATCAGTTCCCAATATCTAGAATCCATGAGGGTAGAAAAATGTAATTTTGGTAGTACTTTTAGTTTCTGTATCTTTAAGTTTTTTGTTTTGACAATTCTTTTGACTTTCTCCTTAAAATATGAGGGCTAGAAATCTTTGTTCCAGGAGGTGGGGCTCTAAATAGAAAATTCAGCAGCATGTTGAAAGAGTCATTGGAAAGCCCTGTGGTCTAGCCAAACTGAACGCACTTGAGGTAAATGGTAAATGAGCGTAAATACAGCTTCTTTGTAAATGACAGAAAAAGAGTGTGGATCACAGTCTGCAGTTTGGATTCTGAAACATCCAGTGAACTTTAAAGGAAAAATAATGACAGGCAAGCACGTTCAGGAATGCAGGTTTTCAGTTAATCTCCCTAAAATTATCGCTGCTGTATGATTTTCATGCTGTGCATTTGGATCACTGGTGGGCGGCTGAGAAGCTGTCGCACCTCCTGGAAACTTTGGGACCTGCGTGTTATCTGGACGTTGCAGCCAATTCCCTGAGTTAAACTGCCTGAATAAGCTATTGTCAGAAGAGAGGTGAAGTGAGCTGACACGTCACCATCCACACAGCGTAATTAAACAAGGAGGAGGCAAATGAACGCAGCAAACATTTTAGTACACAGGTGCACAATGAAATCCTCTTAGTTAGCAGTTTAACAAACACCAGCAAATAAAGAATACAAATGAAGACTGGGCAGACCACTCTTGCATTTCTGACTATGAAATATAACTCTCTGATGAGTAATAAAGCTAATTGATGTATCTGAGAAAGTCATTTAGACAAAAGAGCTGCTATGGTATGCCAGGGCTTCTTTTGTGTTAAAATAATCACAGACTGGCCGAGGCTGGAAGGGACCTTAGAGATCCTCCAGTCCAACCTCCCTGTCATGGGCAGGGACGCCTCTCGACTAGCTCAGGCTACTCAAGGCTCCATCCAACCTGGCCTTGAACACCTCCAGGGATGGGGCAGCCACAACATCTCTGGGCAATTTATCCCAAAGTCTTGCTGCCCTCGGACTGAAGAATTTCTTCCTAAGGTCCAATCTAAATCTATTCTCCTTCAACTTAAACCCATTTCCCCTTGTCCTGTCAGTGGACACTGTTGTAAAAAGTTACAATGCAAAGTATAACTATCTCAAATTATTTTATCAAAAATAACAAAGTGAATGATTTTAATTAGTTGAGACCAGCTGATGCTAAAGTGCATGCTGTCTCCTATTTTCACTTCATGCATTCCTCCCATCTCCACCTAGGGGGTAGCATCTCACAGTTACCATTTAACACCTGTACCTGTCAAGCTATTTATTGAATTTAGTTGCAATTTTTTATTATAATATGATATTAAGTGTCATGGAGAAAGACTTGTTAAACCTTACATTGCCTGGATTGTAAACAAAAGGTCTAGGAAACGTGGAAATTAAAACTGAAAAGAGTAAGAAGCAGCTGTTGGAAGTTGCATTGGGGTCCCAGGTGGTTTAGGGTAATCAATAATGAGCGAGCAAATAAAGTTGGGAGAAATGGCGGAGTTGGGCCTTCTGAATTGTTTTCTTTTTTGTTTCATGTGTGCTGGGTTGCTAAAATTCACTAAGCTGTTTTTCTTTTAAAATGGATGCAGAAATATTTTTCATTATTCATTTCTAAGGTGTATGCAAAATCTTCAGAATTCTTAATGTCACAGGTGATATAAATGAATTAGAATCAGTACTGTACTCTTTTGTGTGTATTTGGGGTAGGCCTGGTGTACAAATATTTTAATGATGAATTTTAAAAAGACTTAAATATCTCAATACGTAATATACACTTGGGATTCATGTTCGAAGTTCTGTTACTTGTCGGTAAGTCCTTAGGGTTTTTTATGCTGTGTTTATTTGTACTTAATATTTAAGATTCTGCAAGCTGCTCTGTTCTATCTCTGCATTGGTAAGGAACAAAACAACATGCGGTCATTTTTGGAGAATAAGATAGGAGAATCTGCTTTCATTTAATACAGCCCTTGGTAATATTGCCTTCTCATGTCCCCTCTCTAGTGGGAAACCGTGGTGGGTTATAATCAGCCCTAGGCAAAGGAGGAGTATACGGGGACGGCTGCACTTGAGCATTGAATCGTTTACAGCTGAAAGAACAGTTATGTTGGTGACTATTTGGTAGCTTCTAACAAAGCAAAAGGTACATTCAGGGATTTGGAACTGCCTCTAAGAATGAACCTGTAAGTTAAGAGCGTGTCCACTGAGTGTTTCAGAGGCGGAGCTGACAGCTTATAAACATCTGTGCATCTCCAGCGGTAAGAATTACTGACCTAGTGGTATTCAGCCTGTGTTTGCAAGGTTCGGTGTTAGCAGATCCCTTTTGAATTGCGTCACGTATTTTTGTAGGTCACAGCGTGACCTACATGTTGCCGTTTTCTTGGAATGTGCAGTCAGTGTGGGTGATTTCTGTGGTAGCCTGTTTTAGGGGAATTCAGTGAAGATGTAAGCATCGTCTTTGGAAATTGATTGGAAATTATATACAAAAGCTTAATGCCTATTAAAATCTCCCTGACATTGCCATAAGGTATTTTTCTGGTTTCAGATGCAGCCTTAGTGGAAATTTGTGTGTTCAGGACAGTATCCTGAATGTCTTGTAAGTGAAAGCTTTTAATGATTATTTTTTTGTACCTTGCCACATCATGTATGAACCAGCACTTCAGCTGGGTGTATTGGGTGACGTTTCGTGCTTGCACTTTTGCCAGCTGAGAATCCGGCCCATCATCTGCCTCCATGGGAGGATAATGCTGCTCCGCTGATCGATACTAGCTGATGCTTCCACTGACGCAGCACAGCTTAGCTGAAAATCATGCTGTAAATTTCAGGGCTGTTTTCCAAATAATAATCTGTAAGGATAAATTCTACATTTAACACAAGTTTCACTTTATTTGGGTTGTTTATTTGTTGGGTCCTGTTCTTCCTATTATCAGTAGAGCTACTTAGATATGGCGTTACCTGGTGTGTTTTCATTTGATTTGTTTTGTTGAGAGGGCAGGGAATGGCAGTTACTTGTTCCTCAGCTGATCAATGCCACTGATGGAAAAGAAGATTTCTGATGTTATCTGGTGAAAGCCCCGTTTTGGACCGTTGTTAAAGAGCTCCCAGACTCTAGGAATGTTGAAGGATATGTTAGAACATATGATAGAAGGATGTGAATGACAACAATTCAGAAATGAAAAAGGCCAGCTCAGGTCAGAGTGTATTTGTAAGTTTCTAGTCAATGTTGCTTTTAAGTTTTTTACTTTTAAAGGTATTTTGACTCTGAAAGATGGGTAGAAATGGCTAATGGCATATTCATATATGTGTCTGTATTTTTGCTGAAAAGCTGATATGAAGAGACAAACTGTAATTGCTGTTGGTGTAGTTTTTGCTGAGCTTCCCTGATAATGGGAACGTTTAGATTCTTTTCCCAGAAAATGGAAGGAAAATGGCAAGAGGAATGCAGGACGTGGGAAACTGGAGCAATGGGTACAAGGCATTGATAGTGTTACAGTGGGAGAAGAAAATGCATGTTTTGAAATTATGTTGAACTGCAAGCTGATAAGAAACCTAGTAATCTGTTTGGAAGTAAGGCATTCAGAAAAGAAAACAATTAATCATAGAGATTTACGTTGCTAAAAGTGAACGCGGGATGCCAAAATGCAGCCTTTTCTTATTCATTCTGATATCAATATCTGCCTTTCTTGGCTGAGGCAAGAGCTGAGCTAAAAATGGCAAAAACTTTAAAAAGTTAACGCTCTTACTTTAAATCAAAAAACTACTTGAATGTCTGACAGTCTTTAGCAATGAGTGTAAAATACCCTTCTCTGATATCTGTAAGTCAATCCATAATGATGGATATGGCCTTAGAAAGAAAAGGAAGGGTTTCCAGGAGAAGGATATGGGGCATGAATTTTCCCCCACCATTTGTTGTTTTCCTGTTTGTATGCATTTCAGTTAAATAAAAGGTGTTTTTACTAGCTTGTTAAAACCAAATCTAAGAAAGGAAAACCTAATACTAAAACTCTGGGAACTGCAGCGTTTCTCTTTCAGGCTGTATGTGTTGTCTCTGGCAGTGGCAAAGTGTGACCTTACTTGCATAAAATACATTTAAAAAATCATCTTGTTACTAAACTAAGAATGGACTTTGAGTATTACTCAAAATACAAAACCACTGAAACATTTTCTTAGACCCCCATCTGGCAATAAGCCAGGCAAGTTTATAGAGTTGATCCTTTTCCTAACAATCCTGCCATTCTTAAACAGTGTGTCTAATCTGTACCAGTGTGCATCTCGTGCTGAAAAATATTGATTCTGGAAAATTTCTGTTTCCTTTCAGGATAGGGCAGGATTTCATATTTTACCTCGCAGTGTTCTTCTTGGTGTGCTTTGTGCTATGGCAACTTTTAGGGAAATAACTGTATGAAAAAGAAACAGATGGTATTTTAGCCACAGAATACTAGAATATTGATTTAATCAATCTCCTCAGCTTTGCTGCGGATAACAATAATGCTTCTGTCCCGTTTTGACTGTTTCCATGGAGCCGCCGGCAACTTGGATAGAGTTTTTTGGTTCGTGTTTTGGAGCAAGCACCAATGGTAATTTCAGCATGAGCGGCCCAGAAGCACCAGATTCGTCCAGTATTCCTTGTGCAGAGCCCTGAACCCGAGCAACATTTTGAGTTCAGTTCTGAAGGTATTCCTGAAAATTATAGTGGCATTGATTAAAAATCTTAACTACAATAATGTGATTTTTGTACAGGCAAAACCAAGGGTGGTTAAGAAGAGCTGTTTATCACCATTTGGTGGGATAAAACACATGTGAACTACTAGCATGTGAAATTTACTGTGTTCTGGCTATGAGAAGAAATAAGCAACAGAATTTTATATATGCTGCAAATATTTGCAGTAAGTCTGAGCTGAGGTTTTGGGTTGTTCTTGGGCTGCTGAATTATGATGTCATACAAAAATATTATATAAATCATGTTTTTAATCACAGTTTTCATTCATCATGTATTCTGTTCTGTGACATAACACACAGAGCACAGAATGTGATAATTAGGGCTTGAATTTTATTCTGGAACAATGCAAAGCATAGGTGAAACCTAGTAAATAAAAGCCAAAGCAAAGACTTAATCTTGGATTTATTCAAACCCTGCTAGCAAAAAGAGACAGGCTTTGGAGAGAGAGGGAGTTGTGTACGGCCTGTGTTCCCCTTGTAGCTTAAGAATTGTTGCAGTGATGGGAATTGGCTTATGTGGAAATGTTATTTTCTTGAAATATTGTGTAAGACCAGATCAATGAACAAGCTTGAATCCAGTCTGGATACTGGGATGAAATTTCCAGTAGGTAAGCACTGGAACAACTCCTCTACTTCCAGGGGAGTGTCATCATTTTGTTGGAGTGGAAAATGTGTCTCTCAGTTGTTGCAGATTGTTAGCAGAGATGGTGAAGTAAAAAAAGGCCACAAGGATTTGCTGAGAATGAAAGCCCTTCACAGTACATCAGTTTCCTTAATTTGCATTAAGAACTTGCAAACCCAGGAAAGAACTATTAAAGGCCCCAGGTTTTGTTTGGCTAAAGCTTGCAGAAGAAGTTGTCTTTTTGGTTGACGTAGGAGTGCATATCAGTTTGTATCCCTGACCTGCTCTCAGACTTCTCTAACTGAAAGGCATAGCAGCTTGATTTGGGATTTTGACTTGCCATGAAGTTCTGGCTCTAGAGTCAGCATTGAGATCTAGAGCAAGGGTGCTTGGATCAGCAGTCTAGATTTGCAAAAAATCCTGATGTTGAGGTTACCTGACCTGAATCTCATCACCCTGTTCTGATGGAGAGCTGGGTCAGTGGAGTTCTGAGATGGTGTGTTAACCCCATTAGCTTGGTATCTTTGGGCTCCAAAGAATACAAGTTTAGATTTGAGTCTCTGCTTGCTCACATAGCTAAATCCGCTGCACAGTGGAACCAGTGTCACCCTCTCCTTGAGCAGAGCCAAGTGTCTGATAGCAGGGCTTTGGGAGAAGTGCCTGTGTGGATTGTGCTCCCTATCTGCTCTTGCCCTCCAAAAGCAGAAAATTAAAGTATAATTGAAATTGAAATGTGACCCTTAGGAACGAGCTCAGATGGGGTGAGACCTTTCCTAGGGAGAAGTAGAATAAAAGCCCCTTTCTTTTAATTGCAATTTCAGATATAAGCAACTTGTTTGGTGGTGATACAATAAACTTGCGCAGGTGACAAATTCCTCTTTAGTAAAACACAGGTGATGACACAAATGGGAGAATTCAAGAATTCACAATAGTCCCTCCCTAATATTTTAGGTGCTGCATTATACCCAGAAATGTTCTCCTGGGACTTTGTGGATTTCAGAGGGTTCAGTCAGGGAATGAAAAGTGGGTTCATCTGCTCTGTCACAGGTGATAGCTGACCCCTTGAAACAGAGAGAAGATACCAGCTATTTCTTGTACCAACATCCTTTCTGAACTATTTTTTTCTTTGTGGCAGGGCCTTCTAAGAAAGGTGACTATCACCCTGAAATACCGGCAGTAGGTACGCATATTTGGTTGCGTGTGTGTTGTTTCCCGTTGTTGGCGGAACAGCTCCTAACTGTTCACTGAGCTAGTAAATTTTGAGTACTCTTGGGCAGTGATGGTCCATCATTTGCTCGTTTCTGTTGTCCTCTGCACCAAGGAGATAAAACTGCCCCCATCCCCCTGCCCCACTCTGGAAATCCTGAGTCCATTGATACCATTTCTTTTTTGATAAGCCCCACAGAATCGAGTATACCAGTATGAACAGTGAGCAGATTTGCGTTCAGCACCTTACTGTGCTGCTACAAGGGGAACATCGGCACTTAGATAAATGCCAGTGAGGTTCTGAACCACAGCCTGAGTTCGGTGGGACCACGAAATCCACACTTGTCGAGGGACTGGCCAGACAATAACTTCTGGAGGCAGAGTCCTTTCCAGAGTTAGCGTGCGATGATGATTTGGTTATGAAATGTGTGTTTGGTGATACTGCTCATTAGAAGCCAGCCAGCCAAGGGCTTGAAGCTTCTTCAGTCTGCTTTCCTTCTCTGTGAAGGAAGCAAATCTTTATTGCAACTTCACATCAGCCTGAGAAAGGAAGTTGGGGAGGAGTGGCTGCTATCTATTAAGATTTTTTTCTTTATGCTGTAAAAAGCTGCCAAACAACTTCATGTCAGATTTGGTAAATAAATCTTCACAAAACTCACAGGTGTTGTGAACTGAAGCAACTCTTTAGGTACAATTTTCAATAATGTTTAATTAGTGCTCGGTTTTATGGAGTTGCTTGGTTTTGGCACAACTGTTTCATTTTTAAGTGTGACAGCATATAAATCAAAATAGTATACTCAACAATGATGCATTGATTTCACAATAGCAGGGCAATTTATTAAGACAGTTTCAGTATTTCCAAAAGAGAAATATCAAATTTCCATTTCTTCTCTGTTAGGCAGGGAAATTCTTCATTTCCAGGATTTTCCATACTAAATAAATTATGGTGCTTTTTTGTTAAACCAGCTTGCGGTATTGAGGCTGTATTGTAATCTGAGATTTGACCCCTTTACTTCCCAGCCCCCATCCTGCAGGACTTTCTAATTTTTTTTTTGATGCTGAGGATGGAAGAGATTTAGAAATCACACAGAGCAGGTTTGTCTTGGAGTATTAGTCATGGTCTGGTCAGCACAATTTTAGGATCAGATGCAGCCCTCTGGCTGATAGGGTCATATTATGAACTTGTGGCACTCTGTGAAGATCTTGGTGTGTTGTGTGGATTACTGTATTTTCTTTATTGGAGGGGTCTTTGAGGCGACAAAGGAGTAAATAATGATGACCAAGAAAATAAAGTATAGCACTGTTAGATTTGGAAACCAAAATACAAGCCTAATGTATCTTATTACTTGGTACAACATGACAGGATGTTATACGTTTTCTGCTGCATGTAAATAAATATTCTTATGACAGTGGACATGTGACTTGGGGACAAAAGCAAAATTTACATTGTACATATTATTTTCTAGGTGTGTGACCTTGACCTTCTTTGCACCCACAGCCAAATTGCATCCACCACATGCAGAATGTTTGTCCCCTTTGTGAAGTTCTTTTTTGTGCAGAATTTGAGTATCCCATTTCAAGTGGATCTTTTAGGTAGTTCATGGAAAAAGCAAACCCATGGTTCAAAAGACCGAAATGGCCGGGCTAGATTCTTCTAATGCCCTTTCCTACATTAAGCCAAAAATACAGTGGCTGGGATTCCTGCTACAAATGGAGAGAGTCAAGCAGGGAAGTGTTGCGATGCTGTGAGAGAGGGATGACCTCGGCTGTTTTCCTTACAAGTCCCAGGCAATCTCTGTCGTGTAACTGTGGGCTGGCCTGTCACACGTGCCAACTGGAGCGTGCATGCCTGTGGCCCTTCGACTGGAGCGCACTCGTGCCTCTTCATCCTCAGCTGAGCTTCCCCAACAGCATGTCGCTCCTCTTGTGCCTGTGCTGTTATTCCAGAGACTGGGAAGGCATTTTCTGCAAATTGTCTCATTGATTGCAAACTGAAACAGAGAAAGGAGCCAATTTTGAGCCTTCAACTCTCCTGACAAATGGCTTCCCTAAAGACAGATTGCTTTAAAAATAGCCTGATCCCAACTTCTCAAATTAACATTCAGTATGATAGTAGCGATTGTTACGTATTTACAGGGGAAGGCAACAAGAGGGCTGTCCACTGATACTTTTTAAAAAAGCATCTTCCAGGTACCTGTAGAAACCACAGTACAAACATGGATCATTTCCCCCGGATTCACCTCTGGACTGCCTTGGATATAAAGCTGTTGTTCAGTGCCCCTGGCTGGGGCGGAGCCGCTAATGAGGATATCCAGGCTGGCTGCAGTTTGCACGAGCCTTGAAAAGTGCAGTGGGAAGGCTTTCATACAGGCTGCTAAACTCCATCCCGCCCCAAATTTTTGGGTATATTTAGTGGGATTGTTTTGCCCTGGATCCTTTTAGATGAGGGTTATGACTTACCTTATCCTCTTGTGAAGAAGCAAGGATACAAAGCTGCTGAGATCTAGGTGTAGGCTGTGGAAGCCTTGCCTCTCCCTGCGGAGACCTGTATGTTTCATAGTCAAGGTGCTGGACATCCTTGACTTCTGCTCTGGACAATATTGTGCAGGGGCAGTTTAGCAGAGAACAAAAGTGTGAAAAAGCTACTGAAGAAAATGATTAACTCACCCTGAACATCCCTGAAGCAGAGGCACAGGGCTTTGCAGTGCTGTGGTATCTCCACTTAGCTGAGGGCCCAGAACACCGTGGTTCAGTGGGGTGAAGGCTGCGGTGGTGAAGTGTTCATTTCTTCTTTCTAGGGTGTTTCTATCCCTAAGTGTCTCTTGTAAAGACAGAGAAAGGTATTTTTCCACTTGTATAATATACGAAGCCTGGTTTTGTTTTCTCCAGGACAATCAACAGTTTAATTACAAAGCAACCAATGACTAGAAGATAAGGGACTAGCCATAGGTTATCGCTGGGAGCAGTGTTCGGAGCAGATTTGTTTGCTGCTTTGGATCAAGGATATCGGTGTTACGTGGGACCGTGTGGAGGTGTAGTTTTCCTCTGTCCTTTTGCTAGGATAGTACCGAACCCAGGTATTAAAAAGCAGGTAACCTAGAATGCCACAAAAAAGAAAGAACTAGAGCAAACAGCAAATAAAAGAAAAAAATAATTTTAAAAGGAAGGCATGGAAGCCAAAAAAAAAGTAATAATGGGTGAAATTTGTAGGAAGGAAGGGAAAAAAAAGATTGAAGAGACTAGGTAGGAAGAAGCTTCTAGTGGCATTGCTCATCCAGTTGTACGTTTTACATTCAATCTTAAAGATTATGGAATGATTTCCTCAAGGCATTTATATTTTTTATATCTCATTCTGCATGCTTAATGCTTGTCATCTATGAGACTAGTATTTGCTTTAGACCTTTGGGAGTCTGAATATAAACTTCTTCTACCTGCTTATGTCATGCAGCTAAGCTTGAAATAATCTTAAAAAACAAACAAACAAAACCCACCAAAAAACTCCCAACAAACAAACCTGGAGACTCAAATGTGGCTTTTCATACAGTAGCAGTTCTAATGAAGTTCAGGTGTAGCCGTGATCTCTTGCTCATAAATGCTCCACAGCCTGGAGCAATGTGTTTCTACTTTTTATTTTAAAAGTGTGGCAAATTCTTCAGTGAATTCATTCGGATTTTCACTCAGGGTGCATATTAAAAGAAATGTGTGCAGCTTTTACTTCAGAATTTACTGAGTGGATTTTTCTGGGAAGAAAGACCAAGTAGAATCTTTCCTTGTGAGCTCCAGACTGAATTTAGGAATAGGTTTCATCCTGCCATCTGGAATGGATATTCGCGCATAAGATGTTTAAAATTTTTTCTGAAGCCTTTTTTTGCTTAACCAGAGATTCACCTCACTCCAGCAGTAGTTCCTACAGATGATACTGGCATGTGCTGGTAGAGGGCAAAGTTGCTATTGTACTTGGCAGTCATTTATTGTAAGTAATTCTTTAGGTCTTTTTGCTTACGGACATCTGACAGATGCTTCTTGCAATCTCTGAGTAGTTTCACTGCCAAATAGACTACCAGGTTTTGAAACAGTTATTAGGGTCATATTTTCCCCACAATCTGGGAATACTGCGGTGTTTTTAGTTTCCTGGAGGTGACATGCCTAATGGCATCAGCATTGTGCCCTCTGTTCTTCATAGAGAGTTCTATATACGGAAGGCTGTGTACCACTGAAATCTAGGGAATGTATTGATACAGAGAACTAAGCTGTTTGTTTTCACACTTAAAGAGTTGATCAATGTGTACTACTGAGAATGAGTGCGTCTCATTTGCTCCTTTCCCTCTGGAATTGAGAGTGGTGTGTCGGAAGGGCATGGCTGCCAGAGAACTGAGTCTCACCTGCCTGGATTTCCACGGCAGGGACAGTGCTCTTCGGTAATACAGTCAGTGCCCGGTGGGGAGCGTGTGGTATTGCAGGATACCAGGGAATTTTATGGAAGGTTTGGGCTGTACATCCCTGGTGCATTACTAGAAGGTTCTATTATCCCAGTGCTACGGCGTATCACCGCTGCCTTAGAATGGCTTTGTATACAAATGCTAAACCTGAGGTTTACCTCTGCAGAGAAAAAAAATAGAAATGCCTGTATGATTAACGGTTAGGGAGTAAAGCACCGTTTTGGAGAAGACTGAGAGTGTGGTTTTTGCACCTCCTTCTGGATTTTCCCTTTACTGTGTTCTTTTGCTAACTCAGGTGTGCATGCTCTGTTCCTGCTTGACCTGAGCTTTCTTGCTGCTCTTCCAGTCTGTGCTGTCTGTGTGCCGTGGCCCTTTGCGTAGCGCCATAGTGTTCTGTCTGCAGGGCGACGATATCAGTAATCACCTGTCTTTATTCTTTCAAGCCTAAACGTCCAAGGTATCTCGTTCCTGAGTGAAAACATTCATCTTTTGTGAACCACCAGTAGCTTCTGGGCAGCTGACCCGGGAGCAGCTGGTTGCAGGTGCAGGGCGGCGTGGGTGGCCCCTGGCACTACGCGGCGGCTGCGGTGGGAGTTGAGGTGTGCCGGTTGTGAGGGCAGCTACAGCCAGAGAGCTGCCGCCTGTGCTCCGAGCCTCTCCTGCTTGCTGCTGGAGAGGCCTCCAGGCCAGAGGAGTCTCTGGAAGTGCTTTCTGCTTTCCGGGTGGTTGAAGATCTTACGCAATGTGGCAAAGAAGAACCTCCCCTAAGCAGTAACCTCCTGTGATTTTTTTTTTTCTTTTTTATCTATTGTTCTTACTTCTTTGCTTGCATGCTATTTTCTTTCTCAAAAGCCATCCTTTGCATAGTTAAGCTGCTGAAAGTGTCATTCTTTGCTCAAACCCAACAAGTCTTCGTGTATTAGCATTTATTTGGCATTGACAGCCAAAAGATTTCTGCTTTCTTGACCATTTCTGTCCCATCTGGCCTGATTTTTTTCCAGGCCAGCACTAAATCAGATCTGTATGTGCTGTGTCACAGTACATGACAAGAAAAAAACATTTTTACTAACTGTTTTCTAAAGCCCATTTTCTTTCTCAGTCATCTGCACCTACAGCAGGCTCAGCTCTGGTGTTGTACTGTTTCAGCTCTCCTGATGAAATAGTCGTTGTGTGACCTGCATGATTGGAGCTTTCGTTTGTTACCAGTATTGAATGAGGCGCTGTGGGAAGTACAGATCAGATCACACTCACATTTGTAGCTGTATGCATACAACGCAATGCCAAGATTTCAGAGGTATTGTAACTGGGAGCAGCATAGGAATCCCTGGGTGATATAGGACGGAGTTTTTGGGATAGCTGGATCTATACAGCAAGAAGTAGAGTCTACTTTGTTCAGTTTGCAATGATGTTCTTTACTGAGGATTCTGCTGTTGTCTCAAAGAATATATGTAATTTCTGCAGGTTTTATGGATGTAGAAGGAATGTCAGCATGACTGTATGAACATGAACATGGCACCAACTCAGTCCCTGTTCAAAGCTGAGACACAGGGACACTGACATTTCCAGGGAGCTGATTAAATCCATGTTTATTTTACAGCAGGACAGGATGGCTCTTTGTCTGAGGCTGTCAGTCAGTGCCAGTAACCAAGACAAATGCTAAAAAGAACACCACACCTCACTTCCTCTACCCTCACCCCACAAAAAAACCCCAAACTAACCCAACCTCATAGGTAAAAGGGACAGAGGTACACACGTGTTTTTAGTGATTTGGAAAAAAACCCCTTGCCTTCTGGATCTTTGTATCTTGCTGATGTGTTTGCTGTTAAGCATCGCTTTAACTTAGGACAGACTTTTTTTTTTTTTTTTTAAAAAAAAAGTTGACAGAAGACATTGGTGGAATTTTTTTGCATTCCCTTGGAAATGACAAAGGGGACAATTTCTAGTCTGATACAGGCTTTTGTGCGTTGTTAGTTTTCTGCTTCTTTGGAGACCCAGAATGCTGGTGAGGATTTCGGCACTTCTTTCCTCCTGTGGCAGATTGTAGATGTGTTGTCTTTGAGCTTGGCAAAGGATCTTGGGTGGGAAATCAAGGGTTGGGAAGGTTAGGGGGAGGATATTGTTGGTAGATCAAAAGTGCCTGCTTTATGGTTACCTCAGACCAGAAGGCTTGGATTAAATGACCCGCTCTTTTTAGTCCTGTACTCTCAACCGCACTAATCCGTATGGTAAACCAATTTCTGTCTTCATTGCATGGTGCCCCTTTCTGAGAACGGGAAAAGGGCATATATGGGATCTCCACCAGGACACCAAACTTGCATACAGAGGCCTGATTGTGCTGGGATCTCCCTTGCAGGTTTTCAGACAAAGATTGTAGTGTTTGGTGAAGTGAGCTATCTCTTGTGTTCTGTAACCATGTGAACTGTCATGCTGCAGTGTCCACTGACAAATAATAGTATGTCTTATTTCTCACAGGACTTCCAAAGCAGCTGAGTCCAGGACCTTAGGGAATGTCACACAATAGGTGCTGACCTAACTGGCACTGAAAGGAACAGAAAAAGATGGCAGTCTGTATTTGAAATTGTTAAACACGTGGCTCTTGCTGATAAGAAACCATGTCAAAAAAAGGACGTAGCAAGGGCGAAAAGCCTGAGGCACTGATTGTTGCCCTACAGGCTGCCAATGAGGAACTCAGGACCAAGCTAACAGACATTCAAATTGAGCTGCATCAGGAGAAATCTAAGGTGAGTGAGAGTTTGGTTTTAAATAACAGTGTCTACACCGAAGGAGAGAAACACACAGGAAAAACAGTACCACAGAAATCAACAGATGCAACACAGCTCCTTCCTAGAACAGTGGTCTGATACGCATACAACATTTTCTTACTGTGGATGTCCTGTTGGTTCTGTGGAAAAGACTCCTTCTTGTGGAGATCCATGTTTAAGAAGCCTCTGGCCCTCAACTGGAGCAATATGTCTTTTTCATAACATCTTTGGCCATATTCCAGTTAGTGGGTTTCATTCTGTCCACTCAGTGTTTAGAAATTGTGTAGTGCTGCTGGTTTTTGAATGGCTGATGTTTCAGCAAGACGTACCCTTATCAAAGTTGAGTGAACTATTCCTTAGATGTATATGTGACAATCCATGTCGACCCTCGTAATCTACTAAGTCTGCTTTGAACTGAGCATTCCTTATCTGTTGCTTTCCTTTGGTGTAGGTTCACTGAGGTTTCTGTTGTGGAATTGCTCAGGGATGTGAAGTTGCACCTAGAGATATGTTAGTGTGAGTGTACTGAAGACTGCTGGGTTGCTCTGTAACTTTGATTCCAAAGCTATGGCCAAAGAACTTTGAAAACTGTTGTTCATGAAGACATATTTTAAGTAAAGCTAGCTGTTCCATAAGCACAGTAACCAGTGAAGCATGCTTTTCTGTAGATATGTGTCCAAGAGTGACTACAACTGCCTGTTAAAGCTCTATACGTGGGCAAAAACATCTGTAAAATTTAAGTTTCCTGAACTTTCAGACTTATACCTTACCTCAGCTGGGATCGTATAGAGGCAAGCACTTAGCTGTCGTCTGATTGACTGAACATAGTCATGAAAGTTGTAGGAACTTTGCTATTTCTGAGCCCTCTAATTTTCTGGTGAATTTGACTAATGTTGACTGATGAGTTAAAAAGTTATTAGACAAATGTGTATACACAGTCTTATTTCCTAAGGAAACATTGAAAGTACATGTAGTGTCACTGCACGAGGCAAGACACCTGGAGAAGACAGGGTGGTTTTGGCTTGAGTAAACACAGTGTAAAATCTACATGAATGCCTCAGGAGTTGGCCCATATTTTGTTGTAGGAGGGTGGAGAATCGCCTAAGATCTGCAGCAGCGTCTTTCTCAATTTGACACGGCTCTGTGTCTGGGCGGGCTTGTTTTGATACCCTTATGTTTGTAACAGGTGACTTTCATTTTACCTCGATATAGGTTGCTAAACTTGAAAGAGAGAAGACTCAAGAAACTAAGCGCATCCGTGAAGTGGAGCAGCGCAAGCAGACCGTGCAGATCACGGAGCTAAAAGCCAAACTCCATGAGGAGAAAATGAAGGAGCTGCAGGCCGTGAGGGAGAACCTCATCAAACAGCATGAGCAGGAGATGACGCGGATGGTAAAAGTCCGAGACAGCGAAATCCAGCGCCTCAAGTCAGCGCTGTGTGCACTGCGGGACGGGAGCAGCGATAAAGTACGGACAGCGCTGACTATTGAGGCTCGTGAAGAGGCCAGAAAACAGTTCGACTCCGAGCGCCTTAAGCTTCTGCAGGAAATTACTGAACTGAAGTCTGCCAAAAAGCAGGTAGATGAGGCCCTTAACAACATGATCCAAGCTGATAAGATCAAGGCGGGGGATCTTCGGAGCGAGCATCAGTCCCATCAGGAAGCCATTTCCAAGATCAAATGGGAGAGTGAAAGGGACATTCGCCGCCTGGTCAGTAACCAAACCAGTTCACGTGTTCTCTTATGCTGTAGCGAGTTCGCACCTTGTGCCTCTTAGCTTTTTGTGAACAGTAGAACTCTGCAATGCACCTCAGTTTGCAAGAGTATTATAAACTTTGCACTGTCGTTTCCCAGCAGTAAATAGATGGCAGTGAGTCTGCTAGAGCAACCCCTGTGACAGCACCTAACGCCTTGAAGATCAAGAGCGACCGGCCTGGCCCGTGAGGGTTTGGCTCGTGGAGGTGCTCCCATATGTGCCATGCAGGCTGTTAGGGAAATAGTGTTTGCATCTGCCCTGGCAGGTTGTTAGTTCCTCTAGCCCTTGTGATGGTATCCTAAACACATAAAACCGTGTCAGGAGAGGAGATATCTTTTGCTTTGGTCCTGGCATGGCCGTCGGTAATTACTGGGGGAAATGGACAAAATGAGACCCCCACCAGCAATGATGCAAGTTGCCACATTTCCCTGTTGTCCAGGGAGCTGGCCCTGCTTGCAACTGTGGAAGGTTTGGATTGAAAGCGAATTCAAAATTTGGCAGTTAATGAATAGAAATGGTAATTTAAACTGTCGAGAATAATTGGGATTTTTTTCCCCCTCCAATTCAAAGTCTGTATACTGGAGAATATGCGCAATGTACAAACTGTATGTTCTTGTGTTGCCAAAATGCCCAACAATGTCGTACAGACTAGTAGTGGATTTCTTCATATCTGCCTTCTGAATTTTGACCTTTGACTTTGATCCCCATTTGCAGCTCTGTGTAGCCATGAAGACAAACTGCTTTTTTTTTTCCTCACCTGAAGCTGAGGTTCTGTTTTCAGAGTTTTAATATAAAAAGGAAGTATTGTGAAATTCAGGGTAAAATTGAGCAGTTTACTAACATAAAGATCAACTTGAGTTCCACCAATGTATTGTATGATTTTATCTTTAGTAACTGGTGAAAGGCTTTTTTAAGGTGATTTACTCACATAAGAACCTTGGATAAGTCCAGAATTTTTTTTAATCTGACTTAGACAAATGGTTTCCAAATCGTTTGGGTTGTAGAGTGGAGGAAATTACATCAGACTGACATCTAGTTAATGGAGATCAGAATCCAGCCCTACTCATCTGAAAAATTCTTTGAGGAGAATTTCATCAAGCCCAGAAAGCTGCAAGACCAGAAAGTACCTCTGCCAGCTGCAGGCAAAATTTATCTTAGATACCATTTTTGTTTTCAGAGAATGGTTCATATCAACCACAGATAGTAGAACTTTTATTTTGTCAGAGTGATTTGCAAATTCTGGTTCATCAAATTTTCTTAAGCTCAATGACATTAACAGTTTTACATCATTTTTTATGATTACAAGGCTTATATGGGCTGATCTTATTCAAAGTTTTAATCCAAAATTTACCTCTTGACCGTTACTCTTAAAGTTACTGTGAGATGAAATGAGAGGCATTTCTTTTTGTCTTGGACAGTCATAGAATTTTTTAGAATCATAGAATTACACAGTCCTGGGATATTAGGCTACTAGGATATTAAAGATATTGTTATTGAAGTAATGACAAAATAAATAACCTTGAGTTTGCATTCAGCAGAATATTAATAGCATTGCACTCAGCTTTAAGAAATACTTGATCTGCACAGATCTTCTGTTTGTAAGAATTAGGCTGTAACTTCTGCTGTCTCAGCTAATGTAGCTCCATATGCATGAGCTTTTTGGGAATTGTCAGAGTTTTTACGTATTTTCACTAGTATAAATGACCAAAATGCAATGTGAAAGCCTGAACTCTTCATCCAGTTCTGTTAACACATCACACCATGCTCAGTTCCTGGGCTTCAGTCTGTGTAAGGCTGGTGGATCTGCTACCGTGCCAATATATGGTTACAGCTGAAACCTCGCAGTGTGTTTCTTTGCAAGCCTGCTGCAGTGTGATATAGCAGATACAGCAAATGGTGAACAGTGCTGTTAGCTAAATCATGTGCCACTAGATTGGAGAAGGCTGAAATTCTGTTGGCTTTTACGGTAATACCATTTTTCTGGTGTTTCTCTTATTCAGATGGACGAGATCAAGGCTAAAGACAGGATCATATTTTCCTTGGAGAAGGAACTGGAGACACAGACAGGCTACGTGCAGAAGCTGCAGCTGCAGAAGGAAGCTCTGGATGAACAGCTCTTCTTGGTGAAGGAGGCAGAGTGTAACATGAGCAGTCCCAAGAGAGAGATCCCAGGAAGGGCTGGAGATGGTTCGGAGCACTGCAGCAGCCCTGTACGCAGGTTTTACCAGCCCCTGTGAAACAGGGACATGGCTGTGTTTCTCTTGCTTAAATGTTTTCTCAGGCCCTGGAAAACATTCCAGCCCTCATTCGCTACAGAGAAGTAATGTCCACAGGTTCTTTAGAGACAATGCTAGTGGGACAAAGTATTGCAGGGCTGTTTCCTCAGTTGCTCTGTTTGCAAACGTAAAACATCTTAAATAATTAGAGCTTCTTTGAGAGAATCATCCCATGAACATAACACCTGAATAGTGTGCCCTCAAAACCAGACAGAATGGGGAGAAGGCTGCAGCAGGGGGAATCCGAGAGACTCTTAGCAGATCCTCCTTTGTCTTATTCTCCATATCTAGAGCCCTTGCTGTCATTCACGAAGCATGCAACTCACTGGTGGTTGACTAAATATATGATGTTTACACAACAAATGTGTGTGTTTATAGGTATTCACACATATACAGATGAGAGATAAGACAGTAAACGTAATTGATACTGAAAGGGATATCCTTTATTTTTCACCTGATATAGTGGCCAGCAAACAGAAGCAATGTATAGGAAAAGGCAATAAAAGTTAGAACTTTTAGCTTTTTGCTTTTTCTTCCCTATCATTAAAAGATAACAACATTTGTTTCATTGTTTTCTCTTTATTTTTTTTACACAGCTGAAAATTTTCAACTAAGCTATCCCCCAAACCAGACTCCTTCTTTCAAAAATACATACGTTTTTGCCAGCAAGTTCAATACTGTAAAAATCTGTAAATATAATTTGTTGATGGTGACAGCTTAAGTTGACCGGTCAGGGGGCTCAAGGATTCTTTTCCCAAGTGTGTATTTTGAAAAGAATCAGTAAATGTATTATGTTATTGCCAATGAACAGGACTTGCGCAGAAACCAGAAGAGGATAGCAGAGCTGAATGCCACGATCCGGAAGCTGGAAGACAGGAACACATTGCTTGTTGATGAACGGAGCGAACTGGTGTGTGAGCTTTGTGTTGTCAGACAGGAGGTTGGGTGCCCTGGGGAAGGCAAAGACCAGGGGATCCAAGGATGATAACCGGTGATGAATGTGCCTTTTCTGTCCGTGGGGCTAGCCACTCAGGAGGCTTGAGTTTTTATCCTAGGTTTAAACAATAATTTCACTGAAGTTATATGAGTACAAAATCTCAACAAAGTTGAGGCAGAAAGTCATGTAGCCTTCCATATGAATGCTTCTGCTCCCTCCTTGACTTTTCGAGCATGCAGCGGTGTATGGCGATACTTAGCTTCTAATGAAATAATGTCTCTAGTCCAGTATTTGACCAGGTTGAGAACAGTTAAGTATCGGATCTAGAGAGAATGGACAACAGTGCATTGAACCCTTTATCTGACTTACTCCTAGGTAGTGATACCCATGTGTTGAAGTCAGCACCCTGGCTTTTTTTACCTCTCCGTATTTCTACTTCTGTGATTAAGGATTAGGGTGTTGAATTCAGCTCTTGACACTTCTTTATTTATTCCTGAGCTAGGAGTCCTAATGTACTCCTTTGTATCAGTTTAGCTGACTTGTATCTCCTCAGTGTTCTTAACACAATATTTACAAAATAGTGTCTTATCAAGATTGAAGATTACAAATATGTTCACATGTCTCTTCAGTTATGAAAAGCTCTCAAGGCCCTAATTTTTGTGGTATTGAGTAGCTTGGAGTCTGAGTCAGCTTGATTAGCAGTTGCATGTCCTTGAATATTCAGCTTATTTTTATACAAGGAAAAAAGTAAAAGACTTCTAAGATGTATCTTGCAAATGTGACTACAACGACCACATGTTATTAAATGTGTTTGCTGGAAAAGCCCTACACTTTAAGATATGTTTGGACTAGCAACAACTAACTTCATTCTTAGGGTAGGACAAATGGTTGTTTTACTCACAACTGTGCTGATCAAAGATGTAACCACTTCCTAGTTGCTTCCCTCTTTTCTTTTAGGAGAAGGGATCTTCAGGTACTTGCTAACCTGCTTAAGACAGGTTAGTTTAAATAGCCGAGTAAGCTGATGTGGTGATGAAAGCAAATGTGATTAACTGTCCTTAATAGCTACAGAAAACTTTCCCAGTTCTTTTTTCAGCAGAACTGCAAGGGCCAGGAATGTCCAGAACAAGGATGAACAGTAATGCAGAACAGGGACAGTGCCTTTGTTAGGTTAAAAAACCGAAATATCACGGAAAGAATCGTCAGACATTGGAATAGGCTGCGCAGGGAGGTGGTCGAGTCCCCATCCCTGGAGGTGTTTAGAGGTCGTTGAGATGTGGTGTTGGTGGAGATGGGTTAGGGGTGAACTTTGTAGAGTAGGGTTAGTGGTTGGACTTCATGATCCCAAGGGGCTTTTCCAACCTGAATGATTCTATGATTCTAAATCATCTGGGCACAAAGATGATGTCTTTCCACAGCCAGGTGCTGCCTTCGTTGTCCTCCCTTAGAAAAACAAAGGTTAAAACTCTGATTGTACCAATACTGGAACTCCCAAGCATGCCCTGAGATATTTCTGATCTTAGGGCACTTGTTATTTGAATGGTATGTGATTTTTTGATTAAATATGCACAAATATATGATAGTGTATGCACAGCTATTTCACCGTGTGGCATTAAAATACAACTATGTAGTTATTGCTCTAAGTACGTACCTATGCAAGTCAGTCTTTCAGTGGGAAAATCTGTGGGTTTCTTGTAGATAAAGACAAGTCATTTTGGACTTTTGTAGCAGCTTTGCAGTTGCCTGACTGTTTTTTGGGTTGCTTCATCTTCACGTCATATTTTCCCACGCACAAAGATGTCTTTCAGAAACAGATATGCAGAATTATGCTTTGAGTTTTATAGATAAAATAAGTTATGGAAGCTGTAAGCCTCAGTTCCATTAGATCTCTTTGGCATTTCACTGGGACAGTAGTCCAAGCGAAGTAAAAAAAATAGTTCTAATAAAGGAGGGAGGAAAAGTATCTTTTATTTGGATGTTTTTAAATTATTAATTGCTATTATCAATCTAGTTGAAGCGTGTCCGAGAAGCTGAGAAACAATGTAAACCACTTCTGGAAAAGAACAAGTGCCTCACGAAGAGAAATGATGAACTTATGCAGTCTTTGCAGCGCATGGAAGATAAACTCAAAGCTGTCACTAAAGAAAATATAGAAATGGTTGGTACTGAAGACCAAAATGAGGATTACCGTATGATCTATGTCTGTTATGGTGACTGCATAATGTATGCATGTATATATATATAGAAAAAATGTGTTGTATATAGACTGTAATACTATCAAAAAGATATAGGCATGATTAGGTCTGTATATAATGGACTTATAACATTGTTTATTAGAGTGTTGAGTTTCAGTTTTCTGAAAAAAATAAAAATTCATATCATTTGGTCATATTCCACTGTGCTGTTTTGCATATTTTCCATCTAGAGCTCAAAAAGGAAGCTGTTAAGAGTGATATTTTCATCCAGTGTGATGTTCATCTTTGAATGTACGTGTTCTTGTTAGAACTAATGATGACAAAGTTCTGATCTGCCACTGAGCACAGACAATCTTTCCATAAAACATATGCATGGTAGATAGATTTGGGAAAGGGAGAATGGTGGTGTTAGAAATTTGTCTAGGGTTATAAATTTCGTATATCAGGATTGTATGAAGCAGAGTCAAAGCGGTTACGTCTGTATATCCTTTGAATGGAATTGCCCTGAGTGTCAGTCGGAATCCAGCCCATACACATGCGCTGGTGTTGCTTTGGTGTTAAACGTGAAAGCAGGTGGAGGTTCTGGCTTGCTAGAAGTAAGCTGGCAGGCTGAGGAGACTTCCCTTAAGTGTGTTTGTGTGTCTCGCCTCTGTCTAGTGGTAGCCGCTGTCCTCGTCATGTTGAACAGGCTGGCTGTTTGCAGTGGGTGCAATTAGGGTGAGACAATCAGATTCACTTTCTTATCTTATAGAAAAAAGGCTTTAGTGTTACGAGGTTAATCTACTTTAAGACTCTGCAGTTCACCCATGCCCAGAAAACAGATAAACTTATTGCAGGTGTCGCAGGTCAGGATTCTTCTTCCACAGCTGTGGTAGTACAGACCACAGCAAAGAGAAGGGATTTGGGAATCTGTCGGCATTAGATACCAGCGAGCAGCACCACCAGCGCCTGCCGGCGCACACAGCACGTATGTTCTAACTTAGCTGCCCAGCAGCTGCTCTTTGCACTGTGGATGCCCAAATTGTGGAAGTTAGCAAGCTGTGGGTATCTAGAGTCCTTCTCGTGGGCTGTAGCCATCTCTTCTCCCACGTGCACTCAGGAGCAAGCAGGATGTGGTCTTCTACTTAAAAATAGATCTGGTGATGCATTTTTTTGCCTTCTCTTCTGATTGGATGCCTGTCTTTAACCTGACTGCAGCGTGTCCATTTCCTCTCTGCATATGGCCATGTGATGGGTGTTAGTAAGGGAGTGAGGCCACGGGAGTAGGTACTGTTTGGAATCCACTGGGCAGGTAAAGGGTTCAGCTGTATTTGCCACATGTTGGGGCATCTCGATGCATGGCAAAGGAAGAGCTATGGTATATGACCTTTAAGGTCATATACTATAGCTGCTCTAGAGGCTATACTGTCACTCAATAAGTAAGTAAGTAAATAAAGCTTTATTGTTCTGGTTGAAGAACTTGGCCTTGCTGTGCTGCTTTGTTATTAAGAAGTGCTGATGGGTGTTAATAAAGTTACAAAAATGGTGTAGCTGAAGCATATTTAAAGGGCTATACAGGTTAAATGAAAGATAATGTCTAATTTTTAACTGAAAGGTGATATTTTTTCTTAATTGCTGGATCTTATTGTGTCTGTTTGTTCTTCCTACCACAGAGAGAAAAAATCACATCGCATCCTCCTCTAAAGAAATTAAAATCTCTCAATGATCTGGATCAGGCTAATGAGGAACAAGAAACGGAATTCTTGAAGCTTCAGGTCATAGAACAACAGAACATAATTGATGAGCTAACAAGGGTATGTCCAGACCAGCAGGAAATTAGGAATGATTCCTGTGTGTAGTTCACCACTGAGAGTATTTCTTCATTTAACTAGAGGACCTACAAATTTTTAGGTATTTTAGGTATTTTTAGGTGTTGGTATGCATGGATGCAGTTAAATGAATTCCTAGTGGGGCATCAACCCTTACAGCTCAAAAGTATAACTCGTGTGAATTAGCCTCTAGATACGATTGCAGACTAAGAACTGTGGAGCTTGGGAACATATCTCCGTGCCCACGTGACAGAGCTGTGCCAAGCCCTTTTACCCTTTACCAAGCTGCCATTAAAAAGTTTCCTTAACAGGAGGCAGGCACGCGGTGTGATATCATGTGCTGGAAAAGCGTGTGCTGGAGTGGTTCACTAGTTCTTCTGTCATTTAATACTGACAATCCCTCTGGTAGCTGAGTTTGCATTATGATATTGAGGGGAAGGAGAAAGAGACTCCAAAGCAGGCTCTTGCCTCTTCTAATACACCATTGCAAGGAGGGATGAGATGAACACTGCTGTCCTGTAATGACTTTGAGACAGAGGCAGCATCTCCTCTGCAGGGCAGGCAGGCAGCCCAGCCCAGTCCCCTGCAGCAGGCCTTCCAGTGCTTTTAGCAGGAAATCATTGTCCTGTGACAGCCTGTCAAAGCAACTGCACAGCTAGGGGCTGGGGTGGTGGGTTTTTCACATATCCCGTCTTCCCTTCAAGTGGTTTTCAACTGACACATGCACAGAGCTGGGTGTGAATCCTCCCTCCCAGCTGGGATCAGATTCCTGGCTGGACATATGAGCAGAGAGTCAGTGGAAGCCCAGTCGCTTATTTCCTCTGTAGGTTTAGCCTTCTACAGCTGCAAGCAAGATAAGAGAGAGTAACTTTTTAATCTTATTTTCCAGGACAGGGAGAAACTCATTCGTCGCAGAAAGCATAAAAGGAGTTCAAAGCCAATTAAGGTAAGAGGAAAAATTGTTTTCAGCTTAAAAAATGCTAGTAGGCTCTGTAGGAAAACACACTTTAGCAATCTGATTAAAGAGAGCTTTGTGGATTATAACAATCTGCTTTAGTGATCAAGTTTACAAACACCTTAGTTACTTTGGGAGAGCTTTTTAAGTCCACTCTGAAATTCAGTTACGGGCACATAGCTGTTTTATTTTCAGCAAAATGGGGCTTCTTCACCTCTCTCTGAAATAGCAATAATCTTCCTTCTCTGAAATAGCAATAATCTTCCTTCTGTCTGGTTTCTATGACTATTTGTCTCAAGGTCTATTATGCTGAGATGTATTTAAATTTCCAGAGACCTTCCCATCTGTCTTCTGCTATTTTTCACAGCACATATGGACTAGAACAAAATCCTTGTGCATCTTTATTCTTCAAGTGGAAGCTTCTGCCTGAGAAAGTGTCATTCTCTCCTGTTCAGGCCTTTTGGCTACCCCTTGTATTACCCTGAATTGGGTCGAGTCCAAAGATGGTACCATTTACAACAATTTTAGAGCTGAATAGGCAGCAGCGGGTCAGATAGTTCCTTTATCAGCTAGATGTGAAGAATAACTTTGCAACAGCCACATCCAACCTCCAGAAAGTGGAAATACTGTGTAGGAGACTGAGCTTGGTTGCTCTTTGTCCTCTGAGGACATCCTATAGTACGTCAGCCATATTCTGTGAAAGTAATGCAACTCTCCTACACAGAATGAGTTTCAGACCAGGAAATCCTGCATGTGTCATGACGTTGTTTCTGTATGGGTTTTGAAGCAATACACAGCAGACATAACTGGGTGACAAGAACTAAAAAGTATTTTTATCAGTCAAGTTTTTTACTAAGACAGATATAATAACATGGGAGAACATGGCTGTTATCTTCCCTTGGAAAAATAATGAAAAAGAAAAAGATATGCAAAATATTATTGTCATCTTTGGTACATGTTCTTTGTGTGATTTAAATTCCAGGTTTAAAAAGTTGTAACCTGTCAGCAAAAGTGAAGAATATGGCAAAGTAGAAGTGCATCTTAACTACTCCTTGATCAGTTTGTCTGCAGAATTATTCATAAGTCAAATATTGAAATGCTTAAATCCATACTCTGAAACCAAGCATACAAGGTCAAGCATCTATACCTTCACAGGACATGGCTCAGTCTTTATATGATTTAATCCAGTTACTGAGATTGGAAATAGTGAGGATTCAGACATACAACTAAACTGTGTAGTATGAGCAGTCTCTTACAACCTGTGACAGTTACTCTAGGACACGAAAGAAGTTCCTTCGAACTAGTTTATATTAGCGTAGCTTTCACTCCAACAGAAATATGAGTGAGAGAAGCACTGAGATACTAAAATTATCATCAGTGTCTGCAAGATGAGAAGGAGGGCTCCCTGTTCTGCATGCATTTCCAGCTCTTTGTGGTGTTATCTTTGCACACCAGTCTGCAGGTGGATAGATGGCTTCTGAGCAGTGTTGGGGTTAACAATTCTCCTGCGTTCTAGACAAGGCAGAGACTCTTCCTTTAGCATGTCGGCTGCTCCTGTTATATTTTCCAAATTTTAGACTGAGCCAGATCCTCAGCTCAGAAAAATCAATCAGCGCTCATTCTCCACCGGCACAAGACCTAATCTTCAATATGGTTCCCTTTGGGTTTGTTTGGAGATGGTAATTGCAGGGTTAGCACAATGCTCTTTTCCATGTCTTGCGTATTTTAAGTAACTAGGAAAGTGATTTTGAACTAACCTTTCCCGTCCCGCCATCAGAAACTCATGCTACTTGTTTCCAAGGAGATTCTGAAATCATGTTTTCCCTTGTTTAGAGACATGTGGTTGATACATTTTTTGGGTACGATGATGATTCCATGGACTCTGAAACATCCTCTGTAGCCTCATATAGAACAGACAGAACACCAGCAACCCCAGATGATGATCTGGATGAGGTAAGATCTGACACTTTCCATAGGCAAAGACTTTGACTTGCAAAACAAATGACCATGTTCTCTAAAACGCTTCATTTTTTTTGTGATGCATATTGAGTGATAAGTTTTTCATCAAGTTCGCCCTCAGTTTTAGTTACTGATATACTGAAATGCTGAGTTCTTACAAATTCTAGTCTGTCGAGGCTATAGCTATGACTTCATTGCAGTCTGAGATACTTTCCCCTCCCCCTTCAAGAAAATAACTCTATCAGATTTCTTTTAGCTTAAAGACATAAAAGCACTGTATAAATGTCACATTTTTAATACTTCATATCACAGTCAAGCTCACTAGAAAGCTGTTTGAATCAAGACCTGTTAACCAACTATGCAAGACTTGCATTCTTTGGTTTGGCAGCGCTTTGCTGTCTGATGGTTAGACATGTCCTTTCTTATCCTTCAGGGTTTAGCAGCTGAAGAATCAGAGCTGCGGTTCCGACAGCTGACCAAGGAGTACCAGGCCCTGCAGAGAGCATACGCACTACTGCAGGAGCAGACAGGAGGCGTCATAGATGCGGAAAGAGAAGCCAAGGTCAGTGGTTGTTTGAGGCTAAAAGTATTTCATTGCGATCAGAACATAGAAACCCCTCAGAGTGACGAAGAAATGAAGTTGCATACAACATCCATACAACTGAGATGTCTGTTTCGCTCATTTGAGTAACAATTAAGAGTGGACTCAGTCGCTCAGTTGTAAGGGGCCGTTCTCCATCTGAACGTGAGAACTCTGCAGTTAGGCAGGCGTGTCAAAGCAGGCAGTTCTGCAGTTTGACACTGAACCACAAGGATTTTCTCATCTTTTGCCCAGGTCTGAAGAGGTTGGGTTTTAAAGGTAAATGGAGGCCTGTGGGTTTTCACAAAGGCAGATATTGCACCAGTTTTAATAACATTCACCTAAATGTTTCTAACTGAGAAATGCAAACTGCATTCAAATTTGAATGTGATGCCGACTCCGGCATACCTCCATACTAGCTCTCCTCTGGAGACATTCATACCCCATCTGGACGTGTTCCTATGTGACCTGCTCTGGGTGATCCTGCTCTGGCAGGGGGGCTGGATTAGATGATCTTTCAAGGTCCCTTCCAACCCCCAACATTCTGTGGTTCTGTGATACCTTCCGGGGCTAAAAATAGTAGATGAGGTGCTCAGGGACATAGAATCATAATCATAGAACAATTCAGGTTGGGTTCATCAATCCAACCATTGACCCTACACTACAAGGTCACCCCTAAACCAGATCACCCAACACCACATCTAAATGACACTTGAACACATCCAGGAATGGTGACTCAACCCCCTCCCTAGGCAGTCTGTTCCAGGGTCTGACCAACCACTCTTTCTGTGAAGAATGTCTTCCTAATGTCCAGCCTAAACCTGCCTTGTTGCAACTTGCAACCATTCCCCCTGGTTCTGTCCCTAATTACCTGTGAGAAGAGGCCAGCACCAACCTCTCTACAAGGTCCTTTCAAGTGATTGTAGAGCATGATGAGATCCCCCCTCAGCCTCCTCTTCATCAAACTGAACAGACCCAGCTCTCTCAGTCGCTCCTCACAAGGTCTGTTCTCCAGGCCCTTCACCAGCTTTGTTGCCCTCTACTGCACTCGCTCCAACACCTCGAGATCTCTCCTATACTGAGGTGCCCAAAACAGAACACAACACTCAAGGTGCAGCCTCACCAGTGCTGAGTACAGAGGGACAATCACTTCCCTTCTTCTGCTGGTCACAACATTTCTAATACAAGCCAGGATGCCGTACATGGTTTAGTGGTGGACCTGGCAGTGTTAGGTTAACGACTGAACTCAATGATCTTAAAGGTATTTTCCAGTCCAAACAATTCTATGATTCTTTTGCCACTCTTATCTACTAAGTATTTCAGTTCACTTCAGCGACTGCCCCTTACTAGGGTCTTTGAGCAAAGGCTGTAACCTGAATACCTGAGCTTGTGTTTCACTGCTCTAATGGTAATAATAGGCTTGGGTGGGCAGAGGGGGCTGACCTACTGCTCTGTTTCTGTGTGCCCTCTGCCTAGGGGTGGCACAGAACGTCACTGAGCCAGAATCTTCGTAGTCGTTACTCCCTCGGTGGAAGCAACAGCATAATCCCAGACTATGCTGTGTTTGGTTTCGTTTTAATGCCAGCCACTTGCTGGGTTTATTACTGTTCAGTGCTGTGCATTGCTTCAACAGGCTCAAGAGCAGCTCCAAGCTGAAGTTCAGAGATATAAAGCCAAAATAGAAGATCTGGAGAAAACTTTGGCACAGAAAGGGCAGGTAAGCGCTTCCCATGTATTTTCTTTTCCTTTTTCAGATCTTACCTGCCCTGCTTACAAAACACCTAGCACTATTTGCATGAGATGTAACATTGCTGTTCAGGAAGCAGGCAGGTTTAGTGAGTTCAGAAGGCTTGCTACAGCTTGGTAGACTATTATGTTGTTACTCTGTAAAGGATGGTTTGTCTGTAGAATTTTAAAGCCTGAATATTGTGGCTCTGATTTTCAATAAATGTGCCCAACTTCATGGCGTTTGATTCTGTAATAGTACTGCTTCATCCAACAGGACTCGCACTGGGTGGAAGACAAACAGCTTTTCATTAAGAGGAACCAAGAGCTTTTAGACAAGGTATGTTCCCAAGTTTAGGAAGGTGATGAGCAGAAGTTCACTTGTAAAATAAAGACTCATTGAGGTAAACCAACAAGTAGTGATTAGCACTAGAGTTTGGATTTTGCACTGCCTGTGCTACCTCAACTACTATTCACCAAATATTCAATGTTTCTTGTAACAGTTACACAGATCCTGAATTTACATGTTTCTATTAGATAGAGAAACTGGAAGCAGAAAACAACCGTCTGCAACAGGAGCTGCAGGATGCCCGAGATCAGAATGAGCTGCTGGAGTTCCGCAACCTGGAGCTGGAGGTGATGCATGAGCTCGTTACAGTAGAGCTGGTAGCAAATTAAATGAGTGCTTTTGCAGAGGACACCAACTTGGATCAAGTTTTTACGCAAACATTATAGTGATATAACAGAGTAGCAGATCGTCAGCATTAATTGTGAGCTGAAGTATATTGGCTTTAATATCCTGGAAATAGTAAGTTCTATACCTGACTGGTGTCGTCGTAGAGACGGACACGTCACATCTGAGTGGTGATTAAAATGGCTCAAAGATGGCTACTTTATTACAGAAAGGGTGTGCCTTTTATACACAGTCGAAGGTACTAGAAGAAGGTAGCGTGGCCTTTGCTTATAGGTCAAACACTTGTTTTTCACATTCTAATTGGTTTACAATTGGCAGCTTCTGTCTGGGCTCATCCCCCCGGATCTTGAGGGAGAAAGTTCCACAAATGTGTCCAAACTCAGTGCCCACAACTTCCCATCTTAAGGGTGCGCTGGGAATTTGTCAAGGTCAATGTCTTCAACCAACGCCACGTTACCAGCAGTCCAGCTGCCGTCCCCCACAGACTGGTTCTCCTCTCGCTGGGCGGGCTGCCCAGTGTGTGCCTAGATAAGCTTAGCTGATTGGTGCTTTAAAGCTCAGTAACCTGTGAATATGTTTTTTTCTGGTACTTTGGAGCAGTCTGATGTCACCATACTTTGTTCTTATTACTGGCCTGAAGTCCACTAAAATCAACAGAAATTAGTTAAATTAACCAAATAAGCAGCTGTATTTCCATATTACACGGAACTGTGTAACTGATAAAGTTGAATTACATGTTCACAAACCAAGAACATATTTTAAAGTGAAATTTGATCTTCACTTCTGTGCTTGCCTGGATACCTGAAATGGATGAGAAATAATATCTTAAAATTTTTATTATTGTCTTTGGTCCTTTAAAACTGAACAAATATTTCTATATTTTATGCAATGAAGGTGAATAAATAGCTAAGTTGATCAGCTTTTTTGAACTTCTTACTTTCTGCAGGTATTAGAACATACAACATACCAGGATGAGCAAATGTGTAATCTGAGCACCATAGTAGTCTTAAGTTAAATACTGGTTTCTAAAGGGAGTATTTACAACAGTATGTAGTTGTTCCATACTCCATTAAGCAAATCACTTGAGTCTTAGCTGGGTGACAGCCTTTCCAAAGAGAATTTGCAAACTAACATAATTCGTCAAATAATCTCCTGTAAAATTACTGCCTCAGGTTTAGGATCCTATCACACTGGTTTTCAGACTAGGTCTAAATGTTTCTTTCCTTGACTTGTAAAATTAAGAGCTTGGTTTCACGAAGCATGATATAAACAGCAGCTATGGCATTTAAAGAGTTCTGTGTGAACCTCCTTCATTCTAGTATGTTCTTTGGCATCTTTTCAATTTATTTTCAGGAAAGAGAGAGACGGTCTCCACCATTTAATCTCCAGATTCACCCATTCTCAGATGGTGTGAGTGCTCTACAGATCTACTGCATGAAGGAAGGGGTTAAGGTGCGTCAGTTTTATAAGGCTGCACTTCTAGCTACAGGAGTGGTGAATGCTGCTCTTATATCTCGTTACGTTCATCTCTGCTAATAACTCCACTGAACTTTAATCATTTAATCTCAATCTAACATAAGAATGTGTGATGACAGAAACAGTTGAATTTTCACCATAATGATAAAATGTGGCTCAGAGGCAACTGAAATCAGTGCGTGATGCATTTCCATGGGATAAAAAAAAATAGTTTATTTCAGTATGGGTCGTAGGAGAGACGAATATTGCTCCGGGATAAACTGTGCATGCCATGTCTTTACATTTTCCTCTCTTTGCAGGATGTCAGCATCCCAGACCTCATAAAGCAGCTAGACATCCTAGGTGATAATGGGGTAAGTCAAGGGAGAGATACTTTCCCTTCACAAGCTGCATTTTTTACAGTAGAGTATGTGAAATCTGTAATTATCATGACTATTTTCTAAGATGTTAAATTATGTAATACCAGAACAATTGATTTAAGGAGTATTAAATTCAGTAAGTTAAGGATTTGTGAGAATTCAGTAGTCTGAGAACTAGTAGTAGACTAGCAGCCTTAACATCTGGCTTAGCAGACTCAGAAGAATGGTCAAAGGCTGCTGATGCTTGGAACAGGGCCTGACTGCACTCTGGTCACTCAGGAAAGCCCAAGAATTAGTTTGACAGCCTGAGCCAACCACATCTTCCTCAGGACCAGGACTTCTCTGCAAACAGTTTTGTAAATAGGCAAGAACTATCAAATTCCCTGTTGCTTTCTAAGTGAGCAGTGCTGCCCACTTCAGTCATCCGTGTAAAAGAGATCATACTTTGGACAACATTAGGTATATTTTAAGAAAATGTATAAGAAATAAAAAGGATTGTGACTGTCTACTCGCACCCTAGTGTAAATCAGCATTATTTGTACAAAAGCTGTAATGGAAAGTCAGCTTTATAAAACTACCATGAAGATAGACAAATGGGTCTAATTTTGGTTTACATTTCTCCTAAGATGCGATGCAATGAAAACACGTGGTTAGGCTGTATCATGCAGAAAGGCAGAAGCAGTGCTCTTTTTAATAAACAGGCTTGGAACGTTTCCACGGGAACAGGACACACCCTACTACAGGGATTCCCTGAAAACTGTGGACCTAATTTGTAGCATGGATTATCTTTATTCATGCAGGAAACTGCTGCCAATTTTCTTCTTCCCTCTCTTTCTCTTCACAGAATTTAAGAAATGAAGAACAAGTAGCCATAATTCAGGCTTCCACTGTATTGTCCTTGGCAGAAAAGGTAAATTATGTTCTTGTTTTCCACATGTGTTATCTAAGGCCTCATCTGACACTGGAAATTTCCTACTCTGTTGGTTTTGTGAATATTGTCAAACTTTCTAGCACAGGAAGCGATTCACCTGATAATGTGAACTCTGCCAGCACAGTTCCCAAACACCTTGCGAAAACAGCAAAAATCTCAAACTCAGCTGGCCCAAACTGTGAAGTGAAAACAACTGCAAATACAAAAAGAATGTTAAATGACACTTGCAATTGTAAACTGGATGAGAAAGCATCCGATGTTTAAGCCATAATTAACTACGGTGTGGGAATTTTAGTCCTGAGATTTCCAAAGCTTCTGGAGGGATCTGTATGCAAAATTTCCTCTGAAAGTATGTGCCTAAATTCCTTGTTTTGGAAATTAAAAAGAGAGTGAGGGTTAGTTAAAATGCTTTCTGTGGCTCAAAGGCAGCACACGATTTTGTCAATGTGACAGCTTCCAAGGATTCTACTTAATAATTCCTCCTCTGCAAAGAGAATTGCCATTGACCCAGCTAGGCTATTTTTGAGATGCTCTGGAACCCCATCGTGGGCCCTTATCCGCAGGATAGAATCGGTTCCCTGTCCAGCTAGGGAAGTGAACTTTTCCAGCTTCCAGTGATCCAGTAATGCTGCTTCTCTGTCAAGTGCTACCTGCTGACATTGTGGCTGCCTCTGCTACAGAATAGCCTCGAGATGAGTCCAGAACTAGCAACAGGTTACTAAAAATAGACTAACAAGCTGCTGTAGATGTCCCAGTTGCCACTGCCTATGTGCCTAGAAAACACAGCAGGTTACAGCTTTTCTTGTCTTCCCTGCAGTGGATCCAGCAGATCGAGGGAGCTGAAGCTGCTCTGCATCAGAAGATGATGGAACTGGAAAGTGATATGGTAAGCAGACTTTCCTATTACGCATTTTAGGGGCAAGACACTGACTGTGTCGCATTTACTTGGTGTGCCAAAAAAAATACTTAAAAGTCTTTTGGAAAATGAAGTATGCAGGCTTTTTCTGATAGTGAGTGAATCCATAAGATCATTACTAGGCTGGTTCACATGCAACAGCAGAATAGCATAGGAACAGAAATAGTGAAGGCTTGAAAACTTCCTCTTTCCACGAAGATGACTGTTTAAGGCCTCAAAGGTTGCTCTGTGATTTTCAGAAGTGTAAACGACCACACTCTTTGTCTCATAAAATTCAGTCCCAACATCAGTTATTGTATCACATTTTATTCAATAGCAGTATGTGGGAAACTAGTGAATTACCATGCTGTTTCCTTTCATTACATTTTAAGCCCATACCGTCCAAAAGGCAAAACATTCATAGCTCGACTGAAGTTGCTGTGGCACCAGTAAAGTTAGTGCCTTACCCTATTCTCGTTCTAGTCGGTGGAGGTAACCTACAAGTTGAGCAAGCATAGCTACAAGAGTGGAATAGCTGTAGTGGTTTACATTCTGTTCCTGTGGTATATCAGTACTTGAGTCAATACAGCTTAACGTAATCTGAGAAGTTAAAGCACAGCGGCTGCCCCCAAATAATGTGGACATGAATATGCCTGTAGTTTCTGTTTAGTTTATTGCATTTTCACACTTCCAAAATAGGAGAAAGCACAAAAGGAGTTGTCCATGATGCTGGAGGAGATATCTTTAGGGAAATCGTGCAGAAACCCTTAAATTACACTACTGAAATTCCAAACGGTATCACTCAAGTCAACAAAGGGATGATGAGTTTAGTTCCATGTAGATCAGATGTATTATCCTAGAAAAGCAATCCACAGCTATTTTCTCTTCCTTCTTTTCTAGCTGAGTCAGATATTCATAACTCTGCAGTGTCACTTCAAGACCAGTCTCCTAGTCTTGCCTGAGTCAAATATCTACAGTTGGTTTAATAAAAATTCCCCAAATATTTTGACTAACTAATGCATTTTTCTGTTCAAATGATCTTTCATTGTAGGAACAATTTTGCAAAATAAAAGGCTATTTGGAGGAAGAATTAGACTACAGGAAGCAAGCTCTTGACCAAGCATACATGGTATGTACGAAGGAAATGCTACAGCACGTATTGGCCAGCACTGTGACAGGACACAGGCTCCTGTTGGATCAGAAAGAGAGGTTTTTGCTTTCTTCCTTAGTATCTTTTTTTATTTATTTGTTTTCCCCGTTCTTCTAATGCACTACCATGTGATCTGCACAGTTTCAACATGACACCCAGCTTTTTTATGTCACAAAATGGCAGATCTCAAGTTGGAAACCCTTCAGTCGGTTAAAGGCAGATACTACTCATTAACGTTGGCTTGACCAACTGGAGTCAGTGCTACCAGCTGGAACTCAGATCTGAAATCTTGACTATTTTGGACATGTCATGGCAAGAAGACAACATGCCACAAAAAGCAAGAGTTCTGCTCTAAACACTGCTGTAATTCTGATACATAGGTCTGATGATGGGCAGTGCAAGTTGATCATGTTTGGTTTGTCAAGTTATAACATTGATTAACAAGAACAAGAGCAAAGTAGTCTGACCATGACCTTCAATCTATCCTCTTGTCTTTTAGCACAGTGGGTCAAAATTTTAGAATGGTGTGATACTCATCTTTACACTTACAAAATAGGTACAAAAATTCTATCCAATTCCTAGTCCCCTCTGTAACTACTTTAAAAAAGATCGAAGTGAGAGATTTCAGTGGAAATTAATATTAAAATATTTTACAAATAGAAGTTCATATCCTCTTAGTGAAACACTGAGCCCTTTTGAGCTCTATTTGTCACTTTTTTGCACACTTGAGCACAGGAGCCATGTCTAATGCAGGCACTTGAATCTGCCACCAGCCCCCAGTTCCCACTGTGTGGTAAACAGTGTTTCATCTCTAATTGGCTTTTGGTATTGCCTCAACCAGAGGATCCAGGAGCTTGAAGCCACCTTGTACAATGCTTTGCAGCAAGAAACGGTGATAAAGTTTGGGGAACTGCTCACTGAAAAACAGCAGGAAGAACTGAGGACAGCAGTGGAAAAGCTAAGACGTCAGATGCTGAGGAAAAGCAGAGAATACGATTGCCAGATTCTTCAGGAGAGGATGGAGCTGCTCCAGCAGGCTCATCAGGTAAGAGAAGGAAACTACACACATGTATCTACTCGGTTTTGCTGTACAAGAACATAAGCTGATGTTAAAATTGGGCAAATTCAGGCTATGAGGGAACTGGCATCCATTTTTTTGAGTTGTTTCATACTGTGTGTCTTTACTGTGTACACAAACACATGTGATGTTAGCTTGCGGAGGATTGTTTTGGTGTATTTTGAGTCTTAAAATTTCAAACCAAAGTTTTCATCCAGAATTCTGTCTGCATGAATCTAGCTTTGTAAAAAAAAAAATAAAAAATATCATCCCTAGTTACTGGCCTGGGCACAAGAGGGACTCTTGGCTTGTGTCCCACGGGAGAGCTGTCTGTTCTTCCAGACAATTCTGCTCTTTCCCCGCCAAAGTGGGCAGTTGTGAGGTTTCACTGCCGAGATGTAGCACTACATTTCACTTTCAAAGACCAGTGTTTGGTGCTCTGCAAGCTGTGGGGTCCCAGAACAAAATGGCAAACGGTCACAATGTGCTGATTAATGTGACAGCTGCACAGTGAAACAAAACTTACTCAAATGTTCATGGGAATAAAACAGAAAGCATATATCCAGTCCTTAGCATTTCTGATTCACAGGAAGAATTAGCTTTCACAGTCCTGCCTGATCCTCAGTTGGAGACTTGAGACTAGTCCACCCTTGCTGGTTCTTCCCAGGCCTCTGCAACATGAGGAGCTTCTTAATTTCAGCCATGACTGCTGTCCTGGTCAGCACTGCCACAGCAGCTCTGGCTGCCTCGGTGGACTCTTTGCCAGCCTCACTTGCAGATGGGCTGGGAGAGGCCGAGAGGCAAGGAACAGAGGAGGTAGTGTTTGAAAGCTGCTGTAAGCTCGTCACCTCATCTCCGGTCAGTCAGGAAGATGGTCACAGGGATGCTGCCTGCTTTCCGGATGTCTCCTGGTTTTGCCCCTTGGGATCTCAACTATTTGCTGGTCAGCTGTCTTATGCCCTGACTAAACAGAGAAAAGATACAGACATTCGAGGCCTCATTTGTTATTCTTAGTAGTTCTGTTACCTATTCTGTGGGATCTCTCTTCCCAAGGGGCCAAAAGTTTAACTTGCGTTACATAATTTTTCTAGAAGTGCCTAGCTCTGCTAAAAAAAATACTCCTTTTCAGTAAGTTACATATCCCACTTACCACAGAATCTATGTTTGTAGTACTGTATACATTTCTCATTTCAAATAATAGCACTTTACTCTTCTTTCAACATACCAAAGTGGGAGAAATATTAATGAATCTTGATATAACCATGATCTTACACTTTCTGCCTATTTAACTTGGGATTAATATAAAACAGATAATATGAAACAGATCCCTTAATGATACTAATTTCCAGCACTGGAGGATACAGTCACATGTATGCAGTGGCATATTTTGAGCAGTTGTACAGATGATAAAGTTGTGATTAGGCAGGTTTAGTGGGTGGAGTTACGGTACTACGCAAGATTGTCTCTGCCAAAGAAATGGATTTGTTATTTCTAGGATTTTGGCACTTGTAATATTAAAGTTACTTGTTCAGTGGAGCAAATTCACTGAGAATTTAGTCTAGATGATTTTTTTTTCTGATTTGCAGAGGATCCGAGATTTAGAAGATAAAACTGACATCCAAAAGAGACAAATTAAGGATCTGGAGGAAAAGGTTGGTTCTGGTATGCTTCTGAAGCACACTGATCAACTTTGAAAACAATGACCTCTTTGTTTAGCTGAATCAGCTCGACCTGTTGGTGGTGTTCTGCTATGCTTTCTTCTCAACTCAGTTTCAGTCTATACAGACTTTAATCTTAGTCTCCTCTGCAGCATTTAATTTTTGGAATCAATGCCAAACACTTATAATTACCGTGAATAATACTGTACCGAATGACGAAGCCTCTGCTTGGCTGCTAAATGCTGTGCTGGTAGACAGGCAATACTTCCACTAAAGGCAAGGTGAGGTTAGCAAGCAGGAAGGACTGAAGGTAATTAAAGATTTGGAGACTGTCTTTATGTGGCAGGACTAGGGAACTTGGGTTCTAACGCTGTCCTCTTTTTTGAAGCTTGTAACTGACTATGTCGTATAAATACGGTACTAGAATCTTGCCCTTAAACTAAACTGTCAAAAAGCTATATATGCATGTTCTTTGTATATGCTGTATATATACACACAGACACTATTTCTAAAAATATGCACTGCGGTTTTTTGGTGAGTAAGGCCAACTCTGTCACGTTGAGTTTTGCTACTTGTAGATAGGTCAGATAGGATTGTTGAAAAAAGATTGTAGCCTGGACACAGCACACTGCTGCCAATAGTGTCTCTGCTAGAAATGCCAGACTGGCATAAGATGCATCTCCAGTGGCAGCCTTACCAATGTATTTATAAATGCCAGTGTAAACTATAATGTGAAATAATGGCTGTGTTAGTACAATTACAGTAGTGCTAATGAGCTCTTTTAGTTTATGTATATGTTCCCAAAGTGAAACAAGTGGGCATAGTGCAAAACTGGATACACATAATTCTTTCTGCTTTTCTGCCAGTATTTTTGTGATACAAGGACTCAGTGTCTTTCTTTCTAATATATATAACTTTGAAAAACAACAGATGATAATCTGTTATGAGGACAAAAAAGCAAGACTTATGCTGTGGTCAAATGGAGACCTCAAATAGGAGACTTTTTAGCGTCAATCAGTTATTAAACATTTAATGGTTAGGGTTTGGCATTATGTGTGTGTGTGTGTATATGTGTGTACATATATATTGCTAGGCTGTTCTCAGCATGGACTGTAGGCACAGTTTTTTAATTCCCTTAAAGATATTGTCCATACTATTTTTGATACCCAGCTTTGTAACTTCAGTCAACCCATGGTGGTTCATAGCAAGAGTTCTACCTCAGGCTTTCAATATGGTGCCAATTCTAATTCATCACCAAAATTACTGAGATCTGTTTTCTGATTCAGGGAGGTGATGTAATACTTTCAGAAGTCACTAGGAAAAATACAGTGTTTTCTGAGTGCATAGTTATTCTGATTGTTCTACAGAGTGCAAAAATAACCCTGATGCTTACAGTGCCATGACGTCTAGTTTTTATGCAATCTTCTTTTTCTTCTGCAGTTTCTATTTCTGTTCTTGTTCTTCTCTCTTGCCTTTATTCTTTGGCCTTGATGTCAGTGTGCCTCTTGGAAAGGTAAGACTATATTTATTTATTTCCTCAAAATTAGGCCCTTCTTGCACAGAGCTGAGAATCACATCCTTGTGTGTTCTTGTGTATGTCTGGAGTCAGAGGACTCAGCAGGACGTTGTTAATTTGTAATAGTTCAAAATGGATGGTTGTCGCGCTACTGAGTTGCCACACGGAGTTGCAGTCAGATGAACACTGAGTGAATTGCCAGAGCTTGCTGGTGATACTGTGCTATTCAGAATTGTAAAAATAAAAGCGGAGGAGAATTTCACGGTGTCAAATAGCCAAGGGAATTTCAGCTGAAATTCAGTGTTGCAAAGTGATGCAGACAGTAGACAGTGATCTTAGCCATATACACACTATGCTGGGCTCTGAAATGATACCTGGAGAACAGATCGGGAGGTTGTAGCAGGGAGAGCTGGGTGCCCAGGAGTTGGAGAGATACAAAGAACATTCAGCTGCTGAGAGACAGGCAGGGGGAGAGAGAGATGGAAGGATTTTTCTGGCTCAGAAAGCAAGACACTGTTAAAAGGAGATATGGGAGAGGTCCAGAAGTTGCGGGTGGATGGATGGATGGATGGATGGATGGATGGATTGCTGTTGTTCACTGTCTCCTCCAGTACAAGCAATTATCATGTAATAAGTTTAGATTGATAGTTAATTGATAATTAGTGATGTCAGATGTGTAAAGTCTTCGTCACAGCAGTTAATGATGTAGGATGTAAAGTCTTTGCCACAACAAGCTTAGCAGCTGAAAATTCCAAGTTCAAAAAGCAATGTGAAGATGGAGAAATAAATCAGAGAGCTATAATGTGCCTGGCCTTCCTATTTTTCCCTGTGTGCCTAGCCACCTTCAGAGCAAGGATGCTGGGCTGGGAGGATCTTTCTTCTGATCCAGGACAGCAGAAGCAGAACATAGCCTAGATAATGTTGTGTTAAAGACTTAACAACGTGTAATGACAGAACAAAATCTTCTGGTGTGGGGACAGACCTATACCATTAAATTTCTCACTGTATCTCCTTGGCTCCGACTTGAGCTGTGTCAGTGAATAAATTCTTCTGCCCTGCACTTTTGAGGCAAGCTGAGAATGCATATGAAGGATGTTTTGCCATGCCCTTACACCATTTGTGCTAGCTCAGCCTTTGTGTTTTCAGGTACAATTCAAAGTATTGATTATAACTAAGTGGCATAGGTCCAGTTTGGTGATTTTTTTCTTCTCCCTCTAAGGAAAAGCCCCCTACTTTGTGCTCCATTTCAGCTAGATCAAGGATTTCTTTTGCAATTTTGTGCTGATGCAAAGACGACTCTCAGAACTAGCCACGTCATCCACTGCCTCCTTGGCTGGCCAGACCTCAAAATTAATGTTTTCATGGCTGAGGCAGCAATATACACAGCGGTGGGGCTGGATGGGGAATGAACCGTAGGAAAGAATCAGAGAATGTGAACAGAGATCAGTGATCATGGCTCTGGTAAACAATGGCCAGTATCATTACAGAGGTGCTCCTGTTTAAAACATACTGCCCTGATCCAGTGAGCAGTAAATAGATTAAGTTCTGACTGCATACTTACCAATGTTCCTGCAGCAGGATTTCTGGGAACCGTGACACAGCAGAGCAGCTGTTTTGAGTGGCTGGGGCTGTACAAAATTTGATGTTACTGTTTCTCGCATATTCATAGTGGGGAGAAAAAGTCAGAAAGTCTTCTGACGCAGCCAAATTATGTATAGGCTAATTTTAAGAAGCCAAAATCTTCACTGTACACAGTAGTAGCAAATATATGACTTTGTCTTTTGCTATATCACAGAATCATGAGTACAAAACAAGAAGCCAACCTAGAGGAAGGGTAAAAAAAAAAATCTTGGATTTAAGGTGCACCTTGAAAAACTCCTTGGAACTGTCAGTAGCATTTGCAAGAACCTGTCTACATGAGTTTGTCTCATTTGCCTATACTGTTCTCCTTTTTTTAGTTTCTGTCACAGCTACAGTAATGCCCTTGTGAAGCATATGAGAAAAACTGGGGCAATAAGAGGTTCAGAATTTCCTGTATATACAGTTTGCACCTATATTTTCTGTCTGTATGGGTGTGGAATTGATTTTCTGTTGAGTATTTGCCTCTTCTGGTACAGCTAGAGAATTAGTAAGAAGCTTATGCATCCTAGCTTTGCCAATGCTGGTATCAGTTATGGTGGGGAAAAAAATAAGAAACTTACAGAAAATAAGAAATTCCTTCTTTGTAAATCTCCCTCAGAAGATATGCCTTTCTCCATTTAGGTCACCTTGATTAAAAATGCATTCTTGACATTAAACTACTGAGCAGTTTTTTTCTAATCCTGTCTCTTAAGATGGGGCATTCGGTAAAGTCTTTGCAGAGAGCATGCATCCTGAGAAATACAAATTAAAATTTTCATTAATATTAGAACTTATCAGGAAATGTTGTCTTCCTGATTTTTTTATTGGCGGTAGTTTTGGAAAGATTTTTCTTCAGAAGTTTGAATTCAATAGTAGATGCAAATGCCAAAAAGATCCACAAAAATGTGTAGAAATATTTTGTTTATGGATATAACATTTTTTCATTAGAAAAGGAAAAGATGATTCACATGAAAAATTTACTCCACTTGTAATTGAAATTAGAATAGGAAATCCTTAGTCCAAGTATAGAAATGTCCGCGTATGTTCCCTGAGGCTGTATGCATAGTTTTAGTATGCCAGCACGGAACAGGAAGGACGTGAACTGAGAACTAGAGACATAACATAGATGAGTCACCTGACATTTCAGGAACTGCAGGTATATACCAGCATCTTTTGAAATAGGCATTTCCCAAAATAGAAAACAAAACCCTATTATTCTGACATCGGAATTCCAGCAGTGCTGATGAACGCTTTGTCGTGGAGCCTGTGAAAATATCTCGGGTGCTCTGTAACGTTTCAGTGTCTGCATGCTAAGAAAAAGCTTCTTGTAGCTGCCTCACGGTTAGCTCTGCAGGGTGTTCAGGGGCAGATTCAGTTCTTTGCTGCAGAGGAGCCATTTCTTCCGTCACCTCAAAGCTGGAAGGGGAGAGCCACACAGGTAAAAGGAGAAGAATCAGGACCATCAAAGTAATACAACAAAACCATTGGCTTTTTTGGCCTAATTTGGGGGCAGGTGTTGTCTGGTTAGAAAAGCTGATGAGGTGTTTTAAGTTCAGAACTCTACGTTCCTCCTGAAATTGTAGCAGATTTATTACTATTCACTTTTTAGTCATTCTCATACCTGCATGTGTCAGCTGGGTCACATCTAGCACGAGCTCTCTGCTGATTCGATGCACTCCTCGCTGGTGTTCACTGAGTAGGACTAAGTCAGGAGAAACGTAAGCATTTTCCTGGCCCCTCTAGGGCTGGCAGGACTGTCACAGCTGCAAGGAAACCGGAGCGGCACTGAGGCCAGTTTCATTGCTGGGGTTTTACACAGATCTCTTAGGGACTGTTTCAAGACTTGACTCCTCTGTCCCAGTCCAGTCTCCTTCAATGGGAGATTGTGCATTTTAAACAACATCTAAGGATTAGCAGGTGTAAATCCCTTTGGTGTAAATGCACTGAGCCTGAACTACAGCACCAACATGAGAAGGGTTTTGCTCGCTGGATGCACTGCTGCTCCACAGAGCCTGGCCGCGGGAGCGCACGAGGGTCCAGGTCAAATGATTTGTGATTCTGCTCCCCATAGAGAGGACGAGAAGTATCAGAGAGAGCTGGGATGTGGTTTACAGCCCCGGAGAGCCTGCCGGTGTGTTGTGCCATTCCTAGGACCACCCAGGAGATGAATGATTCTTTCGTCTTTGGCATCCTGCCGTTGCGTATTCGGCTATGAATGTCATGTAGGGAACCAGAAGATGGATTGCTGTGAGCTGAAGGTCAGAGGAAGTAGCCAGGACAGTGGTGGAGATACAGTGTCACAGAGAATGGGACATTGACTATGAAAGTGGATAAATCTTAAGGGCAAGGTAAGAAGGGGATGTATAAACCTGATGCTTTTTCAGAGGACCTGTATTGCTGTGAACTCCCTTGAACTGTAAAGACAGATGCATCAGGCCCAAGCATGGTATCTGTGGAGTGTTTTACCAAGGCAAGTCACTCTACAAGTGCAGAGCATCAAGTCTTGTAGCAATTCCTCAAAAACAAGGCAATGGTAAGCAGGCTGTTAGCTCCTCATCTCCTGCCTGATACCAGTCTTCATCCGCTCAGTTTCCCTTCACAGGCACCTCACACCTCAGTACTCGCAGGGAAAGTTCAAGATGGAAACAATTTGGGAATGCTGTTGGCAAGATTGAGAGGGATTTTAACAAGGTCATGTTTTTGAGGCTGGAATCCAAGAGAACAACTAACATTGATTTGTGTTTCCCGTTCACTTTAAAAACCACCTGTCTAGCCAGGTGACTGACTTTCTGAAGTAGCTCAGCAAAGTGAGCACAGCATGGGGAGTGTGCCATCAGCATTTCTGGTTCTTGGAACTACCAGAATGTGTCAGAGGTCTTCGCAAAATTGCTTTACTTCCACTGGATGCGAGTTAACTTTGTTAACCTTATCATAAGAGACTGCAAACAGTTCCTTGATAAAACAGAAGATAAAAAGCACAACACATCCTTGAAATGTACCTAGGGAGCCATCTGATGATGGGAGGTCTTTGGTTTTGTTTGTGCCGTGATGTAGTTTGTCCTTTACCCTCCTTTTAACTAGCTGAGAGCAAACAGCAATGCAGTTGCAGATGGTATGTTCTGGTTTCTTTCTTTCCCAGAGAGAGCGCAGCACTCACTGCTGTACTTTGCAAATAAGGAAGGACATGCATGAACGAAACAGTGTGCAGCAGTCCAGAGTATCCAGACCAGAAGCTCTCTGATTCCTGGTTATGTGGGATCTTCCTACCTGCATTTTTTCTGTGCCTGTGAATATATGCATTCGCTTATTTGTGATCACATAAGGAAGTCTGGGCTGCATGGATTTTGCACTTGGGAATTTTACCAAGTAGGCTTGACTGCTGCGAGAACAAACACAAAACATGCCCCTTTTTCCCTGCTTTCAAACCCGAGAACCGCAATTCTTTTGCATAGGTACGGAAGACTTCTTCAGAAGAGGAGCAGTCTGTGTTTGTCTCATTGCTGCACTAGCCCAAGTTCTGGGGTTGCGGTGACACGAAAAGCACATCGCATGCTGTTGTGTCTCCTGTCACTGGTGAATTTTAGACAGCTTTGCTTCATGACTTATTGAAATTAGTGTGTAACTATTAATCTGAAGATGTTCATGGGGGCTTTTTTTGACCAGAGGGCTGTACTTTGTAGAGTTAAATGGACAGCTTGGCAGAATACCCAGAATTTTTGCAAGTGCCTTTCATAGGGACAAACAGAAGAAGATCAATGCTGGTAACTGTAAGAACAGACCTTCTCAGCTCTCTGATTGATAGACTGGGTCTTGTCAGCTGGGATAGGTAAGTAGACGAACTTATATCACTTTTATCTGATACAGATGTTCTGTGTTGTTTTTTTTTATTTTTAGAGTGCCCGACTACACGGATAAATCCTTATAAAGGCAAATGCTTCCACCCCCCTGATGAAGAGAACGTTGTTTACGCCTATTTTAAAGAGTATAACAATGAACAACCTGTAGCCAAGACTGCAACCACCTTGTATATTAAAGCCATCACTCAAGATTTGTTACCTGACAGTTCCTGTCTAAAGCTATGATATATGCTGCATCTAATGAAATTCTATATGTTGAAATTACAAAAGGGGAAGAAAAATAAACTGGGAACCTGCATCATTTAGGAAGAACTTAGAGGGAAGGAACCACTTTCAGCTGATCAAGTCAGTGTGTCTTGGGCATGGAACCAAAGTTACAACAGAAAAATCTATCCCTGCTGTGCAGGGCAATTGTTTAAATGTGACAGTGTCATCCCACAAATGGATCAGAAGGTATCCGGACAGAGCAGGAGAAACACCTCCAAACTGTGGAGAGATGCTGACAACAAAGCATTCGATTTGAACTGTCAGGCTTTCTCACTGCAGGGATTCCTCCTCTCCCTCTTTAGTTTTAACCTCAGAAACAAATGACAGCTGCAATGTGGGGTGAAGAAAGGAAAAATGCATTCTGGATTATTGCAGGATGGGCAGGACTGGGCACTGTGTTTTGTGCTTGAGATCGTAACAAAGCACCACCCTACTCGGCAAAGGAAGGGGAGAAGAGGGTGTCTGGCGAATGGAAGATTTTGGACAGAGTCATAGCCTTACCTCTCTTCACCCGCCCTCCTTGGAGAACAGCGTGTCTATTGTCGGATACTTTTCATACTCCTTAAAGACTGTCACTGAGATAATAATGACTGTATTTGGGTTTCCTATTTGCATAATACACTGTGGGTCACTGGATTGGACCTACAGAGTAGCTTCTGAGAAAGAAAAGAAATATGTTGGAGGACAGAGGGGAAAAAAGCCAGCCCCCTTGTCTGCATGGTATGATCCACAAAGCATCAGCCTCCAGCTGTTTTGTCCCAGCTTGGAGCAGATGTTTTGGTTTGGCTTGTCAAACTGACTTTGTTAGCTGGCTTGCTGATCAATGACAGATAAATGGAAAATGGGGAAAAGCTGTGTAAACACATCCTTATTAGAAGTAAGAAGTATCACTAGTCTCTTTAGATTTTTCCACCGTTAAGAATAACTAGAAGTAGTCTGCATCTCAAAGCATTACTTTCCTCTCTAATCACGAAGCCTGGCGCCCAGTCCTGGTGTCTCCCTGTGGTGCCGCGGGCCCCTGCCCCCTGCAGTCGGTAAGAAGGGGACCCTGGGGAATGTGGCATCTGCAGCAAATGTCGAAGGTCCCGAGGTGGTGGGGGCAAAGCAGCTGGCTGCACCCCTGCCCTTTTCTCGCTGGGGTGCTGTGTGAGCTCGCCATGATGACGCACTTCCTCGTGCCTCTGTTCTCATTTCCCTGGAAATGGAGTTGTGCCTCTTTAGACTTCAGGTTCCTGTGGTGAGGCTCCTTATTTTAGCTGTGTCTTCCACAAGGGAGCCTTAATTTTAACTGAGAGAAATGGATGTGTGCATTACAAAATAGAAAACTAAGGGCCAGAGTACAGCCTGTGCATGACTTAAACCTTCAGAACAGGGTTCACATGTGCCAACATCTTACGCACACAGACTCTGCTCATCAGAAGCTTTAAAAGTGCTTTACAAAGAGTCTCTCTTTTGTTTGCTTATTTTCACAGATGAAGCAATTGAGGCACAAAACAGTGAAGTAACTTGCCACAGCAGCTCAGCAGTTCCTCAGCGGTATCAGGGAGGAAGTTCCTCTAGTATCAAGGATGCCTGCCCCTCATGGATGTGTTTTGGCCAGAAAAGCTTTTAGTCGTAAATGTCCATTCACACCACTGGATTGCAGTGCAGGGCTCCATTTCTCCGCGAAGACTCCTAACATCCTTGTTTCTTGCATGCCTCAAGATGTGTTCAGTCTTCCATCAAAAGTTAGAAGCTATTAGCAAGTCACCATTTTTTCCCTGCTACTCAAAATTAATTTAAATTACAGAATGACCGCCTCTTGAAGCAGCGTGTTTCAGTCAAGGGGGTTTATGGAATTCTGCACCAACTGTATGTTTGTTGGTTCATTCTTTTTGAAAGCAGGCTTGTAGGCAGGTATGTTAAATGAATACAGGTACATTGCATGCTCTTTGTTCACATTCTTTTTCCTCTGCGGAAGAATCCGTGGATAAGGTTGTCCCAAACCTGCACGTGCTTGCCAAGAGTGCTGCTAGCAGTTTAGTCCTGAAGCTCTGGAGTCAGGCCCTTTGAGAGTCTTGTCCCCCACCTTTGGATCACTAAGCAACTTTACAACACCTTGTTAGCTCCAAAAAGGGGGTTATCCTCTCTGATTGTTCCCTTTTCCCCTCCCTAACTCTTTTTTCCCCTGTTGCAGCACCAGTTCATTTCACACCACTTGGCTGCAGTGTCTCGCAAGTACATATAGGCTGGAAATTGTTTCCCCTAGGCATTAGGGCCAGCAGTTAAAGCACTGAGCTCTTCCTGCAAAAGAATGCACCTGTTTTCTATGACAGTGCAATAACTTCCACCTCTACTTCGATTAACAAAAAAAAGGACTAGAAATGTTTGTTTGGGGCAGTCATAGGGAAAGTTCATGGTCCAGACAGAAATATCTTGTTTCAGAGCATACCTGACTGATCTTGTGGCAGGCTCCATCCTCGAGGCCCTCTGTGCCCTGTTGCGCACATCTTGCTGCATTCGTCTTTTTTGCCTAATTTCCCCTGCCCTTACTCGCCTGTATGCCTTCGCGTGGTGGTGCTCCGTTTCCAAGGGCTCAGGGTGGGGTGGGAGCGGCAGACAGTCCACAGCTTATCTCCGTCTGCAAACTTCTAAAAGCTTGCGGTGTTGCCTCCAGAGAGCTGGCCAACCGCAGCTTTGGTCCCCTCGCAGCACAGCATAAGCCGTGCCTAAAACGTGCTTGCTGATATGAGTCCTGCTGTCAGCTAGGTCAAAATGAGTTTGATGTTTGTGTATATATATATATACATGTATCTATATATAGTATATATGTATATGTACATATATATACATATATATGCATATATCTATTCCCTATTGTATATAGTAAATCATTGCTATAGCTTATGAAAGTATACTTCCAATCTAGGTATGGGGAACTGGATCTTGACTTGTTTAGCTGCCACAACCGGTATGCTTCTCGTGGTTTTGTTTTACATCTCATGGGCAAGTCGGTTTTGCATCTGTTTTTCTGGGGCCTGCCCCCTTCTCTGTCCTAAAGCTGTTTGTCTAGGGCTTTCTGCTGTTTCTGACATTCACTGAGGCAAAATATCTGTAATCCTCCCTCAAATTAGTCTCTGCAGCCAACCTTCCCTCTCCAAAAGCAACCAGCAAAATGGAAATCAATCTATTGCAGCCTGTGAGGGCAGCACTTGCAGCCCTGGGTTCCCCTGGCGCACGCTCCGGGCTGTCGGTGCCATCCAGAAGCAGAGGATCGGTCGCGTGAGGCAGTGCGAGTCGGCCCGACCACAGTCTGGCTTGCTGCTCTTTTTCCACAGCCTGGAGGACTGTGGAGACTTTTTGTAGGTGTGCTTCATTTTCCAACGCCCTGCCCTCGTCTCGGTGGGAAATATCCTCTGAACCGCCAAAGCTCTCTGTTCCACAGCATTCCCACGAGGACTGCGGAGGCCAGGCTCTCACTAGGGCAAGGCTGAATAAACAGCCACGCGGTGGCTGACGACTCAGAGGGTTTTTTCTTTTCCCCTGCCCTCCCTCACATCAGCACCTGTGTGTTTTTATGTATACTTTTTGTTCCCAACGTTTTTGGTGTCTATTCCGGAACAGAGTTGTAAATGACTTGGCAGAATGACCCTTTGATAAACACTGGACGTTTATCTGTACTATATGTATGAATGTGTAGAAGAGAATCCTTATTGTATGTAAAGTTTTATGAATGGTTATTTTTTAATTTATGTATTTAATATAGGATTCAATGACCTCTGGTGTTTTAGTTTGTATAAAAAATAAAACAGCAGCATTTTTAAAAAAAAAAAAATCTCACTTTACATTCACGGAGATGTTTAGTGTGTGTCTGAAATCTGTTCGGAGGAATCCCGTTAAAGCGGAGCCACCGGGA
>NW_009716283.1:0-6703 GCF_000703405.1 Apaloderma vittatum
CGCGTTCCTGCCTCAGCCCCGCAGCCGCGATGCTTCGGAAGGGAGGAAAAGAGATACCCTCCCCTCCCCGATAGCAATATGAGAAAAGCACATTGGAACTGAACTGATGGCTTTTGCAGGAGCACGCAACCGAAATAACTGAGCACAACTGGGCTCTGACACTCACCTGAGCCGGCTGGTTTCTGCTCCCCCCGGCCTCCAGCCCCTTGCAGGGCAGGGCTCAGGCTGTGCCTTTTTGTGTGTGTGGCCCCCGGCACTGAAGGGTTCTGCCTAGAAAAATGAATTTTTACATTATATTGTGTGTGCGTGTGCGTGCTGCGATGTGCATTTGCAATTCGGAGGGCCGGATCCTCCCAGGGCTGCAAGCTGACATTGCTTTTCTCGTTCGATTAACAGCGATAGGGGCTCTTGAACCTTTCTCTGAGTGTCTAATTGCCAGGGTGGGGAAGTGCACGGTTCTGTTGGGTCGATTCCTGTTTGCCAGGTGAGCCGGCGAGGACGGCTACATTGTCTGCTACCGCTGGGATTCCCTTCCATGCGGTCACTCTGCGCTTTCCTGGGGGCTGGAAATGCTGCTTTTCCTCGGTGGGGTTGTCTCTGGGATCTTCCTCTCATTGATGGCTCAGACTGGGTACACCGGAGGCATTCCTCGCCTCTTCATGTTTAACTGAGCAGCTGGATGGGTGAGGAGATGGGACTGGGGAGCGCTGGGCTCTCATCCTGCTTCTTGGGCACCTCTTGGCTCCCTTGTGCTCACTGGTGCCTGCTGGAAGATGTCAAGGTGGGGATTATTTGGACAGGCATTTTCCAGTCGGTTTGGGATTTCCCTGGCTGGTAACTCAGCCTTTAAACCTCTCCTCTCAAATGAGTTTCTTGCTTTGGAAGGGAAATTGGCTCCGACAGCCATCCAGTTCCTCCTGCCTTCTCCTGGGGCCCATTCTGGACCCAAGGGAGTTGGCAAAAAAGCTCCCACTGGTTGCATGGGCCCTTGGGATGGAGAGCGGGCGGGAGGAGCTGACTCCTCTCTGTTCATCAGCCGCTTTGCCCATCTCACATTTTCCCTGGTCTCAACCCGAAGTGACCGGGACCGTTGTTGCACATCCCTGTTTCAGAACGGGGCTTTTGTAAAGGAGTATGGAAACCTCTTTGTGGGCGTGCAGCAGACAGGGATGGGCTGGGGTTTGGGGCCAGCTGGTTCTGAGGAGCAACTGGGCTGGGAATTGCCCGCTCGCAGCAGGGCAGCAAATTACTTTGCAGGGTGGCAAATGTGAGGGGAGCAGGAGGAAGCATGTGTACCTCACCTACAGAGTGTGTCCAAAGAGCTGTCCTTGGCACAGCCCAAGCCACGGGTGTTCTCCTGCCCTTAATGGTGTCTCCAAATTCCTCCTGCTGCAGATAAGGGACTTTTGGTGCCCCAGAGACTCACAGAGGCTTTTACCGGGGAACTCTAGGATGACGTTTGTCCCGAGTGGGGTTATTACGCTTGAAGTGGCTGAGGTTTTTCTTTGTGGCTGTGTTTTCCAGCCCTTCTTACTGATGAAGAGGGAAGTGAAGAGACATGAGGGATTTCATCCGTGGTTTGCACCCAAATAAAACCCCACTGATGTTCACAGGAGTCAGCAGGAGAGTAGGCAGGATTTGCTCTGTGCACGACACAGCCCATTTTGCAGTAGTATTTTCTCCCAGAGCGGACTCCTAAAGCCAAGGCTGCCTTGGCAAGCCCTGACACCTCGGGTGCACGAGCTCCTTCAGACAGGCTTGAGGCTCGTGGCTTCATGATATTCCGCTGACAAGATTGCCATGCTCGGCTTTTATCCGTCCCAAGGTGACCGCCGGCAGAGCGGTTGCAATGCGTAGGCTCTTCTGATGCACCCGTGCACGTCGGTGACCTCGTGAGTGAGAGTGAAAACGGCTGCTCAGAGCAAGCTGCGGGGATTTCGGTGTGATACCAAGGTTTACCTGGCTGCTCAGTGGGGATAACCAGGGAATTACCTTCTCTGGGCATTGCTCAGCCACGAGAGCCGCTTGCCCAGCCATCCTACAGCTGGGTTAAGGGATCCTGAGGTGAAACCGGTGTAAAAAATCTTGTGGATTCAAGGTTGAGGAGCTGAGTCCCAATGCTTAAGCATCCAGCTTTCTGCTCCAGACAAAACCCTGGAATCTCAAAGTGCCCACGTGTGGAGCAGAAGTGCCTGGCTGCTGTCACCTCAACATCACTCTTGGTCACTAAATTTGCACAAAACAGCTTTTCCACTGACCGTGCTTCAGGGTGGGTTGAAGTGCTTGGGAGCAGCGGGCCACGATGGAGGCAGGGCAGGCTGAAGCGCTGAGTCAGCGCTCTGGGAAATATCCGTCACCTCTTCCCTGCCGGGAGGTGGGCTGGAAAAATTATCCCTCCTTGTTCCTCCCTGGCTTTGCAGAAGGTGTGAGCAGGAGCGTGCCTTTACATCTGAAAGGCTGGAGACTGAAAAGAGCCCAGGGTTATGCCTTGGGACCAAAGAGCAGGAGTGGCTGAGTAATTACCTGGGAAAGGCATGGAGGAGAACGGGCAATTGCAGGGTTATCTACCCTCTCTCTTGTGCCCAGGCGCTCCCCTCCTCAGGCATAGTCTCTCTATCAGGATATCCCTGGAGAAACATTTCTCCCTTTGTAGCAGCAGTGATCCCTCACACACCCGCAGGACTTTGTATTTTTCTTAAAGTCCTCTCCAAACGCTTTATCTTGTTATCATGGTGTATTTTTCCTTATCCTTCTAATGAATTCCTATAAATAAGATAGCGATCCGGTGCCTGTCATGTCAATTGACTCGGCCCGTTATCAGCTCCTGCTGGAATTTTGCTCTTCCCCTTATTTATCGAGCCTCGAGTGCTTCACAAAAGAATATGGCTGTTTAATTAACCTACAAATCAGCCGCGCCGCTCCTCGAAACCGGATTATCGTGCCTGTCGGCTGACGCGGCTCCCCGTGACGAAGCGCCGTGGTACCTCGCTGCCCTCCCGTTCCCAGAGCTGGGGTCTGCAACCCTGGGGGCGAGGCGTGCACAGAGATGGGTGCGTGTTGGAAGATAAGAGTCATCTCAGCTGCTTTGGTTTTGATCCAGCATGTGGGTGAATGGCTCATGATCCGTTCTTTTGGGGGACTCGGTGCAGAACAGGGGCTCCAAGGTGCAGCCACCGCAACACTTCGACCAGCGCCTGTCATTAAGCATCTTTGCAACGGCGTCGAGCCCGAACTGCAAAGAACACTGTGGGGAAGGGGGTCTGGATCTTGCAGATGAAAAGACTCGGGGGAAGAAAATGAGTCAGAAAACTAGATTGCGTGATAAACCTAATTATTTCTTCTGTAGGATGGGACTTCTGCTTCTTTATCTTCCATGGAGTCATTGACATGGGAAACCAAACAGTGAGAGCTGGAATCATGCTTGCACACCCCTGTGTGCTCACTATACATGACAAGATGCTTTCCCCTGCCTGCATTCGTGGCCCTGGTACCCCCAAGACAGCTTCATCGCCCCTTCTTCCTCCTTGCAACGCACTGCTGCGTTGTTGAGCAACACCCTGGAGACGCTCAGTGTCCCCCAGTGTTAGGGGTAGCTTTAAAACTCCCCAGACTCCTCAGATCTTGGCGTCTGTCACGAGTTTAATGTTCAGTTGGATGGGGATGCGGGGGCTTTGCCCACCTCTGCGGGATGCCTTCCTTTCCGCCTGCATGCCGTGTCTCCTGGAGCTTGCCAGGATGCGTCTCAGCGGGAAGGATGCTCCTCCAGCATTTCTGGCCTGACCTCCTGAGCGCTGAGCTGGGAACAAGGAGCTGGAAGAGCTCGGAAGAGGCTGGATGACACTTTGAGGGGGGAGGATGTCGATGCCAGGACGTTTTTTGCCTGGGAGGGGGCTGTTGCAGCATCTCTTCTCTCCACCTGCCTGGTTTGTGCGTAGGGGAGCAAGGAAAGCTTGTCGTGAAGAAGTGGGGCAACTCTTTTGGGAAAGATGGGGAAAACGAACGTGCAGGAGTGAGCCAGTAGTAGAACTGCTGTGTGAGGGGAGAGGAGGGAGGGAGGGATGGTGGCCTGGGGACACAGGGCTTTCATCGATGCAATTCTTGCTTTGCAATGCTCCCTCAAACCTTTCACCAGGAGCCTGTGGTCCCTTCAGGGATTGCCCACTGCAGTGCTCCTCTTTTCAAATCCTCCCTATTTTAATGTTTTTTACAGGTTGTTTTTTTTTTTTTAACCCTTTCCTAGCTGTTTGCAGAGCCATGTCATCTGGCATTTTGCAAGCAAGGAGGGACCCAGGGCTTTGCAGCCCAGCTGAGCCATGGGGCAGAGTTGGGGGTAAGGGGCCAAGCCAATGCGTGGTGGGTACCCCTTCCCTGGGATGCCCACCCTCTGCTTTCACTCCAAGAAGGGCAGCTCATCCTTCTCTTTCTAGTTCCAGCAGCTTGTCTGTCCCCTTTGAGCACCTTGGGGATCTATTCCCAGATTTTTTCCAGTCCTGGGGCTTGTTTCTTAAGAAGCACTTCCACCCACCATTGACTTTTCTCAGGAGCCAGCTGACAGGGTTTGTTTGTTCTTAGCTTTGCTCGTCTCAGGCTTCTACCTGCTGTCAAGCAAGATATTTCAGGCCTGAACTTGAGCCCATGGAAATTTTGGGGAGCTGTAATGAGCCTCTGAGCCCCTCGGGGCTGCAGCCGCATCCTCTGGCAGGTTGGAGAAGGAGCACCATGTGTACATGGTTCAGCTGGGCAGGGCATGGGATGGGGATGCTGAGGGCTGAGGATTTGCGGCTGGGGTGGTACGTAAGAACAAATTTTCAGCTTCCAGGCTCTTGTATTTTTTTCCCCTGATGGAGAACAATCCAATGGGCACCAAACGCCAGCAGCACCATCCCTCAGCTCTGTGGTGGGCCAGAGAAGCAGGGGTCAACTGGGGCTGCCAAGTCCCACGGCAAGAGGCTGGCGTGGCCATGCCCTTAAGCATGAGAGTTTCAGTCCGTATTTTGGGGCAAAGACTTTGTTTTACTTCTCATGAAGACGCGCCGCCTTAGCGCAGCAGGGACCCGACTTCGGTTCTTGTTGCGACGTCACCGGCGGCCGGAGGACCTGGACCCTCCCGGGGAGCAGAGCGGCGCGTTCCCACGGCCTCCCTCCTCCCTCCTGCTGCCTGGGTTGGGGGGACCACGTCACCCCAAGGGCTGAAAAACGAAGGACTGGCGGGCAAGCCAGTGGTGCTATAAAAAGCAGCACGCCTGGTACACGTCTTGCTCTTAATCCTGGCTTAAAGCAGGCTGTCGCTCACCTCCCTAGGCTCAGACTTGTTCTCCAGCATAAGCGTATCGAGAAGGATGCTGGCTGACTGTAGCCCAGGCAGGGAAGTTATGGAGGCTTGAGAGAGGGGGGAAAATAAAACAGAAAAGCTGGGTGAGGCTGTCTCAACCTCTCTGGCCAGTTTATTTTCTCCTCTGGTGTGCTTCTGCCTTGCAAAAAGAGAGCCCAGACTTCCTGCTTTTTAGGGAAAAACCCCTCCGATTTCTGGAACCTTAAGACTGAGATGGAGAGGCCGTGAGAAAGGGCTGTGATTGGGGTTGTACGCGGCACCGATTCCTCACACCTCCTGAATACCGTGGAGCCTCAGGGAGGGCTCGAACTCCAGCCCTTTCCTCCCCGCTCTGCCAAATTCCTGACCGGTGATGTTAATGCATTACCACACCAGCCTATCTGCGCGCTAAAGGACCCACGGTCCTGGGGGTGCAATCCATCATCTTGGAAGGGATTCGTTGGGATTCTGTCTGCTGTGGTTAAGACCCATAACGATAAAAAGAAGCAGTCGTTCCCATCGGCTGCCTCGTGTCTCCGCGAGTGGGACATGCGTCACCCATGGGTGTCTCGAAGGGTGGACCACCCCCTGTGCCTTCCCTGCAGGAGGGCACAAGGCGATGCTCCTGATGAAGGACCAGCCCTGCCCGCGTCCCTCCTCCAATGTCTGCTCCTGCCATTTGCCACCAGCTTTCTCAAATGTCTCTCATTTCGATTTTCAGAAGCAATAAATTACCAGCGCGGGGCTTTCCCTGCCCGTCACACCATGATGACAGGTCAACCTTCACAGGGAATTTCATGAAGGTTAAACCAGGCAGTTTGATACGCGTGTGGATGCATGGCTGCACATCTGCACGACCTTCTTTGGGCAGAAACGGGATGTGCTTTTGTGGAGAAAACCCAAGATTCATTTAAAGCAGAAGAGCTGCTTTTATTTTTAAGTGGGAGATAGGTCTCCACCGTGCTGCGTGTGGTTTTTCTTTCCGTTTCTGCTCAATGGAGGTTTGAGCCATATCGTACTCAGTTTGGACACCTTGGTGTGTGCTTGTCACCCCTTGTGTGACACCTTCCTCCCCCCCAGCTCCTGCAGGGACAGGCTCCGTGGCCGTCCCGGGGTGGGAAGCAGCTCTCTCCAGCTGTTCCCATCTTGAAGGCGAGCCGTGATTTATAGGAGAAACGGGGAGACGTGGCTGAGACTGCGCAGCTCTGGCTGGGGTGGGGAAGCTTGGCATGAGAAAAAGGCTGAGGGTGAAGCATATATACGCATTTTTTTCTCCTTTCCCCTCTCCCCTACCCCTCTCCTTGCTCAAACTCTAGAGCCTGAGCTCTGAACGGAGCAATGCAGCTGAGGAATTACATGAATGCATGGGAGGGAGAGGCTCCCCCCCCCCAT
>NW_009716283.1:6734-11857 GCF_000703405.1 Apaloderma vittatum
CTCTGACTGACAAGCTGATCTTTGAGAGCTGGGATAACCATCTCCCCCGAGACTACGCTGAAATCAACTCCAGGCTGTGACGTAATAATTTTTCATTTTTATTTCTTTTCCCAGTCTCCCTGTATCGTATCCTCACCCCCTTCTCTATCCAATGGGAAGATTACTCATCTGTAGTCTTTGCTATCAAGCCGCGTTGCTCCTAAGCCACAGAAACCCGTGTTCCTGGCTTTGTGGCAACCTTGGACAAGCCTTGGGCTTAGGGACTGGTTTCTGAAGATGAAGGTAAACCTGGGTCTTAGAGGGATCTTCAGAAAGGGCTGAGATGCTGAACTGTGGTGCCTAACACCGCGGTGTGAGGCATCGCCCGGCCTCACACACCAACAGGGGATTTGCAAGGATGGAGAGAAACTGAGGCACAGCAGAGTGACTGTGCCGTGCAGGCAGACACCCTCTGCCATCGCTTCTGCAATGACACCAGTTGTCCTGACACGAGCAGAGGCATTAGCTGGGTGTTTCAGCACGCTCGACAGATCCATTACGTGCTGTTTTTAAGAGATTAATAAGTGATTAATTTGCTGGCAGAAGGTCAAGTGGGTGAGGGAGATGCTCTGTTGTAGCCCTTGGAAGGTGTCCTCTCCTTTTGTTTCACGTGATGGGGTGAGCTGCACATCTCTGTCCCCCTGCTGGCCCTGTCTGGGCCCTTTATAAATGGGTGATAAATGCAATATGAAGTAAAGCCTGGCAGTTCTGCTCGGCAGAGGATGAACCTGGTGGCAGTCCTTGGCCATACTCTGCACCGATACCTTACCCAACACCTTGCAAGGCAACAGAAGCGGCAGTGGGTGACGTGGGAAGGAGAAGGTCCCTTGCACAGGATTCTGGTGTCTCCCTTTCCCCTAACCTCAACAGAGAGGCCAGGGGGATGAAGAACTACTCTTCCCCAGGTCATGCAGCCCCACCTCTTGCAGGAGAGATTACTTTCAGTGGTGCTTTCGCAAGTGATGCAGCAAAATATCCTCTGGGAAAAAAGCCATGGCTGTTGTGGCGGGGGCTGAACGTGGCTCCTGCTAAATCCTGTTCCCAAAACTTCTTCCCTTGTGAATCCTGGCTCTGCACGAGCAGCCTTACCCGACAGCGGTGGCGACCAAAGTCCAATCTGTCCTGGCCCCGTACCCTGGCGAGCTCAGGAGACAGGAATGTCCAGAGTGCTGGTAGAGGGTTCCTGGGTTTTTCTGGTGCGGGTCTGCAAAGCCCAAACCCTCTGGGAGGCGTTTGATTTTCCTTTCTGAAATTAGCTTTAGTGCTGAAGGTTGGGTTCGGGCCAGTAAAGCTTCCTTTGAGCCATCGGCTGTGCAAAAAACTTCTCGAGTCCGCAGCGTTTCCCTTAAACGCTGGTGCCAGAAATTTCCCTCACCTGAATGTTATAATCTCCTCAAGTGCCAGTGAGGAATTGCCCAAAGGAAATGTGACCTTTCCAGCAACGTTAGCTTGTCTGGAGTGGGTGGTTGTGGCTGTGTGGAACGACGTGGGTGCCTGTATCATCACTCTGCAGGAGGAGGCGTTCTGTAGGGCAGATGGAAACAAAACCTCCTCCCTTGGCTGGGGGTCTGGAGGAAGGTGAAGTCAAGAGTTGGATCTGAAATGGGCAGCTGGCCTGAGTCAGAGCAGAAGTCTGAGCATCCCAAACGCTTGGCCAGCCGTGCCCACAGCTGAACCCTGGTGCTTTCAGCCCCTCCTTAGACCTGCAGGATCTCCTTGCCTCCTCAGGAAGGGATAAGCCCCTTCCTGAAAGAGCGTTTTGCCCCAGACCAAGACCTCCAAAAGCTGTTGGCAGGGATACAGAGACTGCATGTGAGGAATGACCTGACCCTGTGATGTGGTCTTGCCAGACCAAGCTTTGCTGCAGCTCCTGGCTGCTGGGGCAACAAAGTGGTCCCTCCTCCCTCCCTTCTCCAGCTGCCCTAATATTTGCATGAGGGAGTGAATTTCCTTTTGCCTCACCTGAAAATCCCTCTGTGTGGGCAGGTGACTGGATGCAGGAGCTTTAGCTCAACTTGCAAGCTTCAAGTCTTTTTGCTTGTCCTGTGAAATGAAGAGGGGAGCTCTCAGTGCCATTAGCTGCTACAAGCCTTCTCCTTCCCAAAAATCCTCAGCCTGGGACCGACCTGGGAAAGTGCTGGCTGGGGGTGAAAACAGAGGCTGGTGGTATCAGCCCAAACCTCAAGCGCCAGGTAATTATTTCTAGAACGGGGAGAGAGGGTTGTGCAATGCTGCTGTGGGCTGAGCACGCCGAGTGCCCCACCGCAACCACGAGCAATTAGAGCAAACGGGGAGAGCGCGGCCCCTTCTTAGAGGACGGAACCCTTTGGAAATTAAATCTTTCCACCTTTTTGCTTTGAAAGGCAATTTAACAGCTGACCCCTTCCTCACACTTGGTCTTGTCCAAATTGAAATGGCACATTCCATCCGCGGTCCAACAGACCTTTGTAGCTGACCCAAACGCAAGGACTTTGGCAAGGCTCAGTTTCTCATTTGTTTCGGGGTTTGTTTGGTGGTTTGTGGGGTTTTTTTTTGGTTTTGTTTGTTTTCCACTGAAGACAAATATTTGTGCTGCTAGGTCGGCCAAAAAGGAATCATCCTTTTCCCTCTGCTCGTCAATGCGACTACTGAACCCCAAAGCATTGCTTATTAAACCTTGCTCTGCCGCCAGCCTGTTTGTGCATGAGAAAGAGCTCTGAATCTGCTAATAAACTGGGTTTAGGTGTTTTCTGAAGAGATTTCTGAACCTAGGGTAAGGAGGGACTCACTGGGGGCTTTATCTGCAGGACTTATTGCTGAAAAAAATGCACAGAGCTCGCAGCCCCACCGCGATGCTCAGTATATCCGAGCCACATGCCCGCAGCAAGCGGCTCAGAGAAGATATTCCCTTGCTTTTGCAGAAAAAAAAATAAAATTCTCCCCCAAAATGATCATCGCCCCCCAGGCTCTGTCCTCAGCCCGTTCGGAGGATGCGGGGACAGAATAGCGAGCCAGTGAGGTCATGGGGAAGAGAGTTAGTCACGTCCAACTGGGAAAGGGAGAGGGCTGCCAACCAAGTTTGCTTGCAGACAGTTTGCATGATTTGGAGGGGATCACCCCCTCCCTGGGCTCCCCTGTGGACCCCGATCAAGCAGCGGCTTCCCAAGGAGCTGGAGGAGTGGGAGAAGGAATTGAATTGAAATCTAATTTGTTCTGGTCCATGGATTTTGCTTCTCATAACTGGGGCGACGCGGGCGAGAGGGGGTTAAGAGCCTTTCCGAATCGGAGACTATCTGGAGCAGCACAAGGGAGAGAGATCGTGGCAGAGTTTAATGAATGACTTCATTTATATATTAAAAAAAAAAAAAGAAAAAAAAAAGAACCACAACCACACACACAACAACATGGTGGCTTCTTGCCAGGCTCACAGACAAGGGTTTCTATGGGAACCTGGGGGAAAACAATAAATAGGAGTGTGGGATGAGTAGGAAAGGGAGGAGGGGAGTTGAGTGGGGCTGCTTAGAACAAGGTGGCAAGAGGGGAAAAGGCGGCTGAATTTGCTGCTTGCAGAAAGACCTCACCCCAAATTTAGCGGGCAGGTCTCCTGGCTTAGTCCCAGGTTTTGCTCCGATCCCTGTGTGCTCAGCAGGGATGGGCGACCTGTCTCTGTGCAGTTCCACATCCCAGCTCTGAGATGTTTGGAGTTTGGAGTTTGGGAGGGCAGGAGTGCGGGGAGGAGGGGGGCAGTGGGACCGCCCCGCAGAGGGACGCTGCCGGGGCTAAGCTTGACACTCCTGCTCCAAGTGAGTCTCCTTGGGAAAGGTTGACAAGGTTTGTAGTGTGATTAGAAAAGCCAGATTTTTCATGAACAAAATGTCTCAATCCCAACTCTTTCTTTGTGTTTGTTTGTTTCCTTTGCTAGGAATGGAGGGGGTCTGTCCTGAACCTCAGATGAAAGCAGCATCTTAGTGAGATCCCTCATACGGTTCATGGTCCAGGCTGTGGGCAAAGCCAGGGTGGCACTTCTGGAGTCAGCTGAGACCTGCCCCCCTGTTTCACTGAGCAGAAACGAGTCTTAACTAATTTTGGGGTTTTCGTGTTCCTCTCCACAAGTTTGTTGCCCCGATCTGAACCGATGTCACACCCTGTAGGTTCACCCCGTAGGGGCTGCAGCCCTTGTGATGTCCCAAAGAGTAGGATGGGAGGTCACCTTCCCAGCGTGGGTGCCTTTCACAAGAGCGTTTCTGCAAAGAGGCTTTGCCAATGCCAGGGGAAACAGCCTTCATGGTCTGTTTTGGACCTGGCCGAGCCAGGGATGGGGGAACTTCTGCCCCAACGTTGGCCCCAGGTACCATGAGTGAGACCTGCCCTGCTCCAGCGGTGCCTACACTGCTGTAGCGCGTCCCTTTGTGCCTGCAGCCCGGCTGGTGCCACCAGGCGATGGGGCAGGAGCCAATCCCACGCGGGGACTGGCGTTATCGCCACCGAAGGAATGTGGCGGCCGCCTTATCACTTGCTTGAGGATGTGAGAAGCTGTTCTGCTCACAGACGTGTTATTATCCAGCGGCTGAGATGTCTGGGAGAAGCCAGGGCAGGTTTTTCTCCTGCTCCCCACCCCTGTTTGCTGGTCAGGCAGCAACAGCTCAACTGCTGAAGGAAACTCACCCTCAGGGTGCAGATCTCACCCTCCCTGGCCCAAAGCTGGAGGTGGGAGCGTGGGATTCCTTGCAGCGCTGCAAGACCCTTTACAATCCGTTCCTGGGGTGCAAAGCTGCTTTGCAGGGAATAGTGCTTCCCAGTGGGCTTCCAGTGGCTGCTCTGGGAGGAAGGGAGCACACACCGCATCTTCCTTGAGGTTGGGAAAGGCTCCCCTGTGCTCCTCTCTCCATCCCACCTCATCCTTGCACGTCAGTTGGTCCTGCTGCTGGTGGAGGTGGGGATGCAGCTTTGAGGACCATTCGTGGTGATCTTCTGCAGGAGCCCCCCTCTTGCTGGGGGAGGAACCCAGACCCCTCAAGGGGTGATTTGCCAGGTTTCCCAGGCATTAAGGATGGGTTTTCCCTCTGTCTCGGCAGGCTGACGGCGCCGGGGAGTGTGGAAGACGA
>NW_009716283.1:11913-13554 GCF_000703405.1 Apaloderma vittatum
AGAAGAAGGCTTGAACGGCACCGTCTCCTGCTCGGAGAGCGCGGGTGCAGCACAGGAAAACCAGTAAGAAATAGCTATGGATATGGAAAAATCCCTCAGCGACACACTCTCTACTTGTAGCAAAACCCTCCTGCATCCACGGAGTGGGTGTCTCTGTTGTTCGGGGTGGTTTGGGGGTGTTCCCTAATGGGTGTAGGCTGGGGATTTAGGCCAGACTAACAGTGTGCTTCTACTTTGGGCAGAAAAAGCCAGAATCCCTGCTTTGCTCTGGGTTTTGAGTTTGTTTTTTTTTTTGGGCTGGAAGCTGCATGTTTTACTACCCTGAGAGTTTAAACTAGGACAGGTTGGGTAAGGCTGAGCTCAGGCAGGGAGTACCCTTTGCCAGGGATTCCAGTGCCAGGTTAAACTGCAGCTTGTGAATTGTCCTATGCCGGGACTAATGGATGTGCCTGATCCATGCAAAGGCAAGATATGTGCCTGGGGATGTGATGCACAACCCTGGGCAGATCACGGAGAGCAGTTACCTCTCCTGGCCAGGCTCCCTGCTCCTCCTTTGGATCCTGCCCAGGCCTTGGGGACCACAGAGCAGCTCCTGAGCTGGTGAAATGGGAAATGGGAATAGCTCAGGAAGCATTTATGGAGATGCTGAGCTATCGGCTGTCAGCAAGGAAACCCCTGGGGAAGGGATAGGATGACCAGTCCTGTCCCCAGCATCCCACCACTGCATCCCACCGCAGCATCGCACCACGGATCAGCAGCCCGCGTGCTGCCACAAAAACCAGTCTGCACGTTGAGTTGCCAAACCCTACCTTGAAGACCCCAGTCTTCCCACTAGGTATACGTTCGACTTATTTCTAAATATGTTAAACACAACGGAAAAGTGGTGGAAGGGTTTGGGATTACAGTCAGAGAAGCAGCAGATTCATTTTACTGGAAAAATAGAAAAAGCTACTAATAAAAATCTTCTTTTTTTTTCCCATTAAAAGATAAGTTTGTGTCGAGGACAGTTTGCTTTCAGATACTTTCAGAATAATTCAGGATTTTTTTGTCTAAAGGCATTGCAAAAAAGCTTCAAAATCTCTTTGTGGAAATACATCCAGTAATACTCTGCAAACAAAACCACTGCAGGCTGCCCTAAAAGCAAACAGAAGCTCCGGAAAGTAATAATAATTGTTAGCTTTTCCAAATGCTCCCTTCAATGGAGGCTGAGAAATAATTTGTAAAGGTTTTTAAAATGAACATAGGCACAGACATGCTGCTGACCCCATGGGACCCTGGGTATTGCCCAAATTTAACTGGCTGCTTAAGCGCCTGTGAAGGGGGACAACGGCAAAAAGAACTCCTGAAATAAAACGTTTTGCTCCCTGCTCCACCATGCTTGGGCTTGCTGGGCCAGGCTTCACCAGAAGGACGTTTCTTCTTCTCTGGTTTCTTCTGCAGCAGCTGACGGCCACCTGGGCTGGCTCACGCCGCCAGGGTCAGCCCTGGCGATTAATCTTCTGAAAAACTTCGCTCTCTGTTGTGTAAACACTTCCCCCTCCTTCCCTCGGCTCTTCCCACGCTGGGACTCGTCCCATCCGTGTCACTTCTGTTTGTGCAACCCACCTCGGCATTTCCTTGCGCTGAGAGGACGGAACGGAT
>NW_009716283.1:13574-39174 GCF_000703405.1 Apaloderma vittatum
AAACATGCAAAAAGAGGAATAACATGCAAAAGGGTGGATTTGTAGGAAAGACGTGCGTTTACTTTTGTAAACTCGCAGTCGGTTCAATGTGTAACTCCCAAATTTCAGAGAAACGCCCCATATTTCAAGCCACTGGGGTCAGGCAAGTGTGTGTGAATGCCTCAAAGCTGATCCAACCCAGAGCAAGAGTTGTATCCTGGGGCTTTGAGCAACCTGGTCTAATGGAAGGTGTCCCTGCCCATGGCGGGGGGGTTGGAACAAGATGATCTTGAAAGGTCCCTTCCAACCCAACCCATTCCATGATTCTGTACATTGAGTCAGTGTCCTAATCTTTGGGTCTTTCCTATGGGGCTGTGGACAAACACAGGTCAACCAGCGACTGAGTTTGAAACACCTCAGGTCCAAACAAGCTTGGGGCAGGCTGAGGCTCTTTCAGGCTCTTTTTCCATCTCTCTCATCCTAATTTTCCTCCTTGCTGTGTTTCAGCTATGACTTCAAGCCAGCTGGGACTTCAGAGCTGGAGGAGGATGAAGGGTTCAGTGACTGGTCGCAGAAGCTCGAGCAGCGCAAACAGAGGTGGGTCAGGCACAGCTGGACCTGTTTTTTGGGGATGTTTGGATGGAGATTCGCGCTCCCAGCGATGCCAGCTCCCACCAGGACGCTGGGGCTCAGAGGATTTAAAGCCACTTGAGCTGCCGCAGCGGGGGAAACAGCCTCTTAACATAAACCAGGCTGGCCTGAAGAGGCTGTTCTAAGTTATTGCCTCTTCCTGTCTCGTGTCAGTGGAGTGGGTGTCATGGCCTCAGCCCGCCTCATGCTGCGCTCCTCTTTCAGCAGGGAGGGGAGAAAACAGGCACGAAAGAGCCCTTGTGTGCGGCTCTTTAGTCCCCATCTCCCATCACTCCCCCCTTGCCGAGGTGGACCAAGCTGAGCTTAACCCTTCCCTTGGGCACCATCTACCTGCACGTGAGCTCAGCTTGATTTCGTGGGTAAATTTTGACCCTGGGATGACACAGCCTCTTCTTTACCCCTGAGACTGAAAAAAACTGCCTAAGATTAATATTTACTGCAGAAGCAATAAACAGAGCTCACCTCTTTCTTACTTTTTTCCCCAAATGTTGTAGCTAAACCACTCTGTAAGCTGTACTTTTGCAGCCCTCACCCCAGGAGCATTGCTGCTCACCGTGGCATTGCTTACCACATCTGTGGGAGCAATTAAAAATCAACCCCATCTGCTTTTTGGCACGCTGCCTCTTTTTCCAACCCCTCTCCTTTCAAAGAGCTTGTCCACAGAGAAAGGCTACTGCTGTTCCTTGCTTCGCTTGCAAAACAGAATTAGCTTGAAGGGTTGCGTTAACCCCTCCAGAATTTGCTCCTTGTTTTTTTTTTTCTGTGATGCTGCTGACCAGAGCAGGTGGTATCCATGGCAGGTGAAGCTCATCAGGGTGGGTAGTACTTTAAAAGCAGCAGCCCTGGGGAAGCAGGTTTTTGGCCAGAGGCTGCTTAGGAGAGGTAGGTGGAGAAGCTCGGAGCCCCCAGGAGAGGCTGAGAGCATGGTGTGAGCACAGGTAAGTTCTATGTCTTGCTGGGATGCCCCGTGCTGGGTCAAGCTTTTTCCAACTCCCCTCACTCGTGCTTAAGCGAATATGGAGTGAGCCTTGGTTTTTAATGTGAAGAAGATTTGAGTGGTGACTGCATCTCCCAACGATGGAGAATGTTGGATGGAGCTAAACCAGCTTGTGCAGCCCTTGAGGGCCTTGGTGCTGAGGCACCTTCTCTTCTGGTTCCCCACCATGCGGGGGAGATCCTTGCAATCAAGCTGGTTAAGACAAATTAGTTGCTAGATGATGAGTAGCAAGCCAGTGGAGCCAGCACAGGTCAGCTTTCTCCCTGTGCGGTCAGTGAGGAGGGCTGGGTGGGAGGGCTGTGCTGCGAGATGCTTTCCCAGCCACGAAGAGGTGGGTGGAAAAGTCTTGCTTGAACTTTTCCTTCATGGCTTCTTTTGGTGCTGGCTGGTGAGGCAGGAGCGGTGAGTCAGCCTTGCACTTTGGCAGCTGCCTGCTAGCCAGCTCTCTCGACCTTGCTGCGTGATTTTTCTAAGAAATGTGTGGGAGGAGAAAGCTGCTCTCCGGCCGGGGGTTGTGAGATGGCAATAACATCTTGGTGCAGGGCTGTGAGCCAGCAGGAGCTTCCACTGTGCCCAAAGGCATGGGCTGCTCTGCTTTTGCAAAGCTGCTGGCTTCAGTGTGCTCCTGGGGAATCCTCTTGTACAAACCCCTCCATCCTGTGGTTTTCCTTCAAGCCTAAGGCAAGGAGTGACTCTGGCTGCTTTGGGTCTCCTTTGTCTTGCTGGGCTGTGGCATGAGTAGAGGTGGGAACTGTGGGGACAGCATCGGATGCGTTTTATGCACCAGGACTGTGGAGCACCCTGGCTCACCTGGGGTTTTGGCTGTAGTTGAGCGGAGAGCTGAGCCAGCACCACATCATGGTGTTAGTGTCTGCTCTGCCTAGGGTCTGGATGGAGATCTGATCTCTGTTTTCCATGAGTCTTGCCCATGGTGAGGCTGGAAGGTGTCGATGCCTTCAGTTCTGCCATAACTCTTAGTTAAGCTGCATCGTAGATGTTCAAAGTGTGGGAGTGGGATGTGACTTCTGTAGGAGTTGGGTGCCTGGAACTGGATGGGACCATTAAGGGTCTGTGAGCTCTGGTGTAAAGCATGGGGGAGCAATAAAATTGAATTTCTAAAGGTCTGAGGCACCTGATGGTTTGTAGGCTCCTAACAATGTGTTCTGCTTCTTTGCCCTCTTTCCCCACCTCTAGGTCCCCAAGAGAGTCCTATCAAGAAGAGGATGGTGGTGTGAGGGAAGCTGAGGTCAAACTGGAGCAGATCCAGCTGGATCGGGAAAGCCTGGAGGAGATCCAGGAGGAGAATGTGGTTATCGGGGAGGAAGCGCGGCTGTGTCGGGAGGAAGAAGAGCTCCAGGAACAGGAGGAAGAGGAGAGGGCCGAGCAAGAGGTGGGGGAGGAGGAGCTGACCTTCTCTCCAGAGGGCTGCTCTCCAAGAACTCAGCTCACCGTTGCTGGGTGTTGAGCCCATGTAGACATGCCTTCATGGCATGAACTGGGGGGCTGGTGCCACTCTTGCCCACGTGTCTTCTTGGGGTCACTGCAGGGAACCCTTCCCTCTTCTGAGGGTGCTGCGTTTGCTCCCAGAGTTTGTGGGGGTTTAGTTGTGTCCCTGTGATACCAAGTGGTGCTATTTTTATATTTTTTTTCTCCCATGGCTTTGAGGGCAGTCAGCAGCTCTTCAGGAGAACTCAGGTATAAATTTCACTGCTTGTTTTTTCCTCCTCAACCTTTATCTCACCTTTGGAGCACTTTGGCTTGATGTATCTCTAAATCTTGCATTGCTCCCAGCTGAGGTTTTCTTTATTTGCTCTTCTGATGAGGTGGAATTCCTGATTGAGAAAGAGACAAAGCTGGAGCTCGAGTGGTGTGCAAGTCCTTCAGCGTGGCCGAGCCTCAAATATATTTTGTTGTAAATGCATTTTGACTTGCTGAGGCCGGTATGCTTTTTGCATTTGAACGGTGTATGTGACCCTTTCTAGCCTTTTATTCTAAAGGCAGCTGCTCTCTTGCTTTGTGGCCTGTAAACAAGAAATTCACATTTTTCCTATCTCAGCAGTGGTAAGAAATCTTTATTAACTGGTGTAAGGACCCCTTTCCATGTAATTTGGGAACTTTGAATGTGAAAAATTTCTTTTTTTTTTTTTTTTTCTTTTTCCCCTGACAAATGACACATGAGCTTGTTCCTGAATGTTTCAAAATTAGATGATGTGGACTCAAAGTTTCTGTGCTCGTGTGGTAAAGCAGGAAGCCTGGGAGACGAGGGGAGGAAAAAAAAAAAAAGAAATCACTTTTGTTGCAAAGTAAGCAAGCTCGCTTCCTGACTTGTTCGTATTCTGCACTCAGGAAAAGAAGAGAAGGAGAAATGAAGAAGAAGAAACAACACTGGAGAAGCACCGGAAGGCTCCAAGCGTGGGAGAGGAGGAGCTGTGCTCTGACCCCGCCGCGGTGTGCTCCGTGAAGGTTTGTGTTCCCCTCTGGAGATACGGCAACGATCCCGACTAAGGATGAGGAGAGATAGTCCAGGGCTTATGGTAAAGGAGGGTGTGAATCCTCTTATCCCAGGAGGGGAGGAGGTTGTCAACCTCCTTTCTCCCTGCTTGAGCTGCTGCAGTACTTTCCTAATCACCCTTGAAGTTTAAAGTTCATTGAGGACTCCAGGGAATGTCGTAATATTGAGAAGGATGCCTGTGCTTCCAGCTTGTGAATTTGGTCAAAGACCACAAATGAACTTCATCAGAAAATGGGAAAAAAAAACACCCAGACCACCAAAAACCACCCCAGACTTGAAGTGCTGGAATTCCCCTATCTCAGAATAAAATCAGAAAGTATGACTTAAACATTTTAAACAAGTGGGGATTCCTGATCTCTGAAGCATCACGTCCGTCCTAATCATATCTCTCTTCATTGATGCTATTGCGAAACTTCCATTATTTATTTTTTTTTTTTAACACCACCTGAATTGTATCTCATGACTTCTGTTGCATTTGCTACAAATCCTCGGTTCTGTGTGCGTGCTTTTAAATACAATGGGTACAGATAGGTGACTTCTGTAGTGAATGGCTTTTTGTCTTTGTCAGCCTTAAGCTTGTTGATGGATGCAGTGAGGGGAACGGTGAGGAGCCTCGGTAGCCTGTTCATCTGCCTGTTTGGTGGGGTTTTGGGGTGTTTTTTTGTTTGGTTTTGTGGTTTTTTTTGCATTTGGATCTGTGCTCTTTGCTTCTTAGTCAGTGTTTCCTAGATGGGAGGGATTGTAGGAGCTTCCTCTTGTGTCAATAAATAGATCATAAGAGAAAGGTTTCATCATCTGCAACTGCCAGATTCTTGCTCTTCATGGAGAAGGCTTTTAAAAGTCAAATAACAAGAGAGAGGATGGGGTTGGATGCAGGCCACGTGGTAATGTTAGGTTTGAAAAATGGGGTGAGAGTAGGCAAAGTATATCCTGGTGGGGAAATGCTGGAAATGCTTCCAGCACCTTTTGTGTGCTGCAGCTTTTGTCATTATAGCCCCAAACCATACTGTTGCTTGTGGAAAGAGAAGAACATCTGCAGTGGTTGGTGAGGTCCTCAGCCAGCTGTGGCTGCTGGGGGCCAGGTACACATCTGGGGCAGGCAGATGTTGGGATGGTTTGGGGTTCAGAGAGGCTGGAGGCTGCAGGAGATGTGTGGTGGCCGTGGGGAAGCTTTGTACCAGCCTCATCGTGTCCCAGGTTTCTTGTGAGCTCTGAGTTTTGAGGTGAGTGAGCAACTGTGGTTTCTTCTGGCCTTCAAGAAGTGCTTTGGAACAGAGAAACTCCCAGCTCTCGCTGTGGGGAATTGCCCTATTGGGCAGGAGGAGGTGGTCTACAAATAGCCTGGGGAAAGTTTATTCCCGCTTAGGCTGTCCTGCTGAGGTCTGCTGTCACCCACAGCCTTTCTGAAGCCTCTCTGTGCTTAACTTGATGCTCACTCGTGACCTTTCAGAAGCAACTGTGGGTGGTTTGCCCTGCATGGCAGGGCTGGCAAGTTTTTGGTAATTTTTTTTTTGTTTTCCTTTTGATACCTTCTTGTGGTTGAGAAGCTGAGACACAGGCAGGGATCTACCTGAGTCTCCTTTCAGGTGCTGTTATGCCCATCAACGTGCCTCCTCTGTGACATGGTCTTGTCTTCTTCTGAGCTAAAATTTAGCACTGGCATCCTGAAACCATCTTCAGATGAGGACTTGGCGCTGCTTTTTTATCTGCTAGCTTGGTACATGGTGTTTCTTGTGGCACAGGCAGCAGTTATACGGGCAGAAAAGGCTCCTTATGACTTGATTGCTGATTTATGGCTCTCTAGGAGCTGGTGTTAAGAAAGAGCCTCCCCTTTTGACTTGAAAATGATTTTTGCATCTGTTTTCTTCCCTGGGATGCCCCAGAAAGAACTGCAAGGCTTTGCAACACTTAAGCTTTCCTTTGTTCAATTTGCTTGCCTTCCTGCCTTGGCCAAAGAGTTCTTGCACAGGAGCCTCTTGTGCAAAACTCCCTTTCCTGATGTCTTGACCTGAAGGGCTGCTTCGCAGGTGGCTCCACGTGCTGACTTTACCATGTCTGTGTGCTTCTCTGGTGTGGATAAGTTGAAGTAAATCATGCCTGTGCTGCTCTACTGTTACCTCCCCTTCTGCAGATGTGGCTCTGGTTTTCCCCTTTTTCTTGGTAAGGACAGAGGGAGTAGAGAAAATGGTCCTGGGTGCTGTTTCAGCTTTTGGTCAACTGCACGTTGTTGGTTTTCTCCCAAAACTGGTTGGGCTGCTGCTCTGCAGTGGTGCTTTCAGTTGGGATTCTGCTCACCTGCTTTGGAAAGAACAAGGGAAGGCGATGCTCGCTGTCTCTGTGACCTGTGTGGGAACGTGGGACTGAGTGAGGCATTTCTGATCAAAGTCTAGGTGATCAGGGAAGAGAAATGGTTGAACTATCGTTAGCTGAGGTGACCTGCCTCCATCTGAGGTCCATGGACAAAAGTAACATCTTTGTCTTCTCTCTCCCACTTTAGATCGCAGACAGAACTGAGTCGCTGAACCGCTCGATAAAGAAAAGGTATTTCTGGGGTTGACCTCGGGGTAAAGCAAGTCCCTTCATGCAAATAGAAGGTGCTGGAGGGCCCTGCTGTGGGGAAGGGCAGGAGTGACGGTCTGCCTGTGGCCATTAGAGTCTTCCCTTCTGCTTGGGGGATCCCCTTAATCCTCTCTTCTCCTCTCCAGCAACAGCATAAAGAGGTCTCCCATCCCTGTGTCGAAGATCGATGACAGGTTGGAGCAGTACACGCAGGCTATTGAGGTGAGTGCTATGTTGTCTCTCTGTCCCAAGTCTCCAAGGAGCCCTGGTTTCTGGGCACAGCTCCCTCCCTGTGTCTCGTAGCCTTACTGTCTGCGAGGTGACAACTGAGTTGTCTCCCTTTGAACGGGAGCAACCCTTTCCCCTGCTTCTCTCCCTCTCCACAGCATAAAAAACCTTTCTTTAATGACTTGTCCCATCCTTGCTTAAAGCATGGGAGCATCTGGCAGAAACTAGCAAGACCCTACAAGTCTCCTTTTACAGCCCCTCATCCCTGAGGCTCTCCACTTACGGGGGGAACCGAAGAAACACGCACTCCCCGATGGTCATCTCTTTCCATTTGTTTTTCAGACATCCACAAAGGCTCCAAAACCTGTCCGACAGCCCTCTCTTGACCTTCCCACCACGAGCATGATGGTAGCCAGCACGAAAAGCCTCTGGGAGACCGGAGAGGTGTCAGCTCAGTCTGCTGTGAAGTCCTCAACCTGTAAGGTAGGACGTTTGTGGGACTTGCCTTGCTTGTGCAGGTGGTAGAGCAAGGAAAGGTTCTGTGATGCTGGTCAACGCTCTATTTTGAAATGGGAATAAAATCAGCCGGGCTGAGCTACAGGTGTTGAGCCCAAAGTTGCATCTAGTCCCGAGGCAATAAATCTTGTAAGCTTGGAAAACCCAGAGAGTGTTATGTATTGGTCTCCTAGTAATTTCACTTTCTGGTTATGGGGAGCAAGGCTGAGTCTGCGACAGATGAGTTGTAAGTCTGTGTTTATGTGAGCAAAATTCCTTCCACATTAAAAAAAGAAGCCTTGATGTTGACATGTCATAAATAGTTAACAAACTTAAGGAAAAAAAACGTGTTGGATCTCTGATCCAGGCTCTTGTTGAAGAGAGTGAGGGAGAGAGCAAAACACAGGATATACTGGGAATAGGAAGAAGTTTCTGCAGGCGTGGGTTTTAGCTGCAGCTGTCACAGGTCAGATGATGTGGTATTATAAATAAAAAAGGAGGCCAGATGTGTGGGTTTGAGAGGGACGTGGACAAAGGCATGTTCAGCAGCGTTAGCAGTGAAGGGTAATGAGAACTTCATCTTCTCAGGATATTGTGGCTGGAGACATCGTGAGTAAAAGAAGCCTTTGGGAACAGAAGGGCAGTCCCAAACCTGAGACCAGTACCAAGGTGAGTTAGTATGAAAGCACTTGCTCTGTCATGAAAAAGAACTCTTGGCTGGGTTAGAAAAACTGAGATGACGATGAATTGGGCTGATGATGAAGAATTGAGAAGATGGTGATGGCAGGGATAAGGGCTGGCTGTATCTATCAATGCATTTGCATACCTAAGAGCAAAAAGCAAGCTGCTGTTGCTTGAGCTCTAGTAAAAATGGGGGCAAAAATGGTTTTATAACTAGTAATGCTGAAGGATCCTTTGACTAGCATGTTCTCAGTGTGTAAGTTGAGCCCTAAGGCTCAAATAGAGCTGCAAACAGGAGTTACTTTGCTCTTGGTGTGCTTGTTCATCTCGAGTAAAGAAAATATGTGAAACTAAGTGGAACTGAACCTAAGGCAATAACCAACACTTGCAGATGGATCTGGGGTTTTGTGCCTACTGGTACTTTGTGGGAATGCCCTTGAAAATGCAGAAATGCAGCAAGCAGCTGCTTCTTGAATTGTCCAGGCTGGGAGAGGAAGATCCAAATATCTTGCCTGGCTTTGGGTCAGTACTGCTGCCAGTATGTGGCAGCTGGCTCTTGCCACGGGTGACACCAAGCCTGGCTGGGGTTGCTGCATTACCTTACGCTTGTGGAAAGGGGTGGCCAGTCTGTGCAAAGAGTTTTAAGTGGGCAAGAAGGGAGTGCAGAGCAGGCTGTACTCTGGAATTACATACAACTGCATCGCCTGATACTCTGGCTTCACTTATTTGATCTCGACTGTCTATTTGAGAGAGAAAAATGCTGACTTGGGCTCTTTCTTTCCCTCCTGTTCAGTCTGCTCCTTCTGGCAAGAAGTATAAATTCGTTGCAACAGGCCATGGCCAGTACAAGAAGGTGTTGATAGACGATGCTGCAGAGCAATAGAGTGCCTGGAGAACTCATTAACCGGGTAGGTGGGCTATGACCTTGTGCTTAATGTCTTAAGGAACCTGGTGCTGCTCTGGCAGGGCGTTGGGGTTGTTTCTGCCAGCTGGGTGGGTTGGAAGTTCCCGTACGGGAACAGCTTGGAGCGCTAAAAAACTGCCTGACTTACTGAGCTGGGAGGGAGTGGGTACGCAGGAGGGATTTGGTTTGGTGTCTCGACTTTATGATCTGCTAGGAAGCTGGCTGGTTGTTAGCTTAACCTGCAGAATAAGTCCTTTAGCTACTGCTGTTTGGGTGAAAACGTGTTTGCCTTTGCTAGTTCTCTGTCTGCTGTTTTCTTTCACGTTGTGAGAAGCAGATAGCTGGAGGTCATGCTGACTGAGTACTGCTGAAACTTGGGTGCTTCAGGGGTTTAATTCCCAGATTTAGTGAATTAATTGGGCAGGGGAGAAATTTCTAATGATTGCAACAACCTCTTTGGAAGGAGCCTCTAACAGGGATGTAGTGAGGAGGGTGTGAACATCTGCTGGGCAGATCAACGGAGCAGAAAGGATCCTCCTCTGATGTGCAGCAAGGGGGGGAGGTAGAGCCGGGCTGTTGCCTCTGTGCCCTCTTGAAATGGCCTTTGGATGTCGTCCTCGTGTAGTGTTTCTGTTAATAGATATCCTGGTGTTATCTGGAGTTGGAAGAAGCTTGTGGAAATAAGGAGGAATGGCATAGAGGGAGGTGATAACCGGTTGGATCCAACCGGGCAGCATTTGGCACAGTGAGAGGAGAGGAAGTTATCGGGAGATGAAAACAAGCTCGTTCTCTTTTTTTCCAACTATAAAAAAACCCAAGCTTTATTTCATAGCCAAGCTTATAAATAGCTCTGTCTGCTACAAAACACCTTTTGTTTCTGAATTCTTCTGGGGGCTGTGTTCTTTTTTTTTTTTTTCTTCCCCTCAAGGAGCTGGCTTCTGATCTCTATCTTTTTAGAGGGCAGCATATTGTTTTGTTTGCTTTTTTCCTTTTCCTTTTGCAGTGCCCATTTGGAAGCTCTCTTGAATTCTACTTTATGTAGGGCAGCAGTACAAACCCGAGCCTGCCCAAAGCTGTGTTTTCAGAGTAGCCCACAGGACTTGCATCCTCAACTTTCATCTCTGCCTGTGGTTTTCAGAAAACTATTTTAAGGTCTCCTGTTTGAGCAGTCCTTTTTCTTACTGAAGTCTGTTTTGATGCACCAGGTGGGCTCCTACTGAGCTTCAGTTCTTTTTAGCAAACTGGCTTTACTAGATTGTCAGCATTTTAATTTTTTTAATTAATTTTTTTTTGCACTACCTGAGCTTCTGCAAGTAACTCAAAGGAAAGTGCCCTCGGTTGTGGTCTTTTCCCACCATCCCTTCTTGACAGGCCAGTGGCTGTCATGGGATGTCCCCTGGGATCGCTCCGGCACTCCCAACAGCTACGGCACAACGCTGTTGCCCTATGGGTTCATTCACAAGAAGGTTTGTTGTGGGGTTTTTTTTGACTGTGAATAGCAAAGTGACTGTGATGGCTGAAAGATCTTGGCTTGTTTCTCTTCTTGGATTTTTCAGCTGTTTCATGTGTGCCGTGAGGTGCTTGTCTCCCCACCTCCTCTCCATCCCCCTGAACTACCTTCATCCTTTTTCCCTACTGCTGGCTCCCTTTGTGGTTGCCTTTTTCGCTCCCAAACCCTTTTAGCTCAACACCACCTTACCAACTTTCTAGCTGCTTCCAAAACCATCTTTTCTGACCAGGTTCCCCTTGTCTCCCTAACGTAATCAATATTGGTGCTCTGCTTCACGCTCATGCTCTGGGCTCTTGTGGGTAGCTGTGTGGTAAGGTCATCTTCATCTGCATCAGGCATTCTGCACGTTTTACGCTGCACACTCTTTTGGTTTTTGATTTTTGCATTGCTGCGTGGATCCTTCTCTTGCAGCATGTTGAATCACCCTGCAGAGGCTGACCTGGGATCCACTCGTGATTACCAGTGCCCTTCCACCTAAGCTTTAAGTACTTGGGCTGCTCTTCCTTCTCATTTTATATTTTTTTTTAAATTGGAATAGAGAAGGGGTTACAGAACAGAGAGGATAAGACCAGCTAAGTGAAAACTTCAGTGAAGGTTTGATGATACTGAGCTGCTCTTACAGCACCGTCACAGAATTGAAAGACTTCAAAAAAAAAAAAAAAGGCAAAAAGGGCTCTTGGTTTTGTGTTTAAGTCTGTTTGCTGTTTGGCTTGGGGAAGTCTTGGTCAGCTCCATGTCCTCTGCACACAAGAGAATGTAAAGAGCTATGTATAGAGTTTCCTATTTGAACTAAATGTAACAATCCTATATTAGGTGTGTAGGAACACCCCAGCATATGAGAAAGTCCCTTGTGAAACAGAAATAGCTGATCTCCAACTTTCATGCTGATAAGTCTGGTGGAGATGCAAAGGGTGACTGTTGTGCTGGAAAGCACAGTTGGCTCTGTGGATGGACAGAATCAAGGATTTTGCTGGTGTGGTTTTTTTGGTGTGCTTTTTTCCTGGACATCATGCACCAGTAGATATCCACTGTCCTGTTGTTCCCCCTGAAAATGAGGCTACATGTGGTTAGCAGAACCCCCCAGAAAACAGCACCTGGTTAAATACAGAGTTGGACGCTTGTGTGCTGAAGCAGGCTCTTGTTGATGATCAATATCATCTTGTTGATGATACCTGTGCTTAAAAAAGCTCAGTAAAACACAGTGAAGTCTTCTGTGCACTACAGTTCAGTGGGCTGACCTAGGAGGGCATCAAATGATGATGCCCACTTTTAAATTTATTTTTTTTTAAGGTAGGGGAGCTGCTGTGTGAGAGCGGGATGGGCTTCTTGTGCTGTCCCTTGTCTGTGTGTTGGGTGGAGGGGTGAGTTTCCACCTTGTTCTCGGTGAATAGGTGTGGAGTGTTGTTTCAGTGGAGAAGCTGAAGAGGCAATGTGTACCTTCTTTGAGTTTGGTTTCTAAGACTTCCCTAGAGGAGATGTGGAGCAGCCCAAATTCCTTCAGGTCATCTCCTCTACAACTGCTTCAGTTTCTAGGATTTATCCTGGCCTTAAACACAACAGAATAAATTCAGATTCCACCATCCTTCTCTAAATTGGACTTTTTCTACATCTGTGAATGTGGCATGTTATGCATTTAAGCTTACAGGCACGTGGAGAGCAACCCTTAAACCCACAGCATGATGCTGCCAGCCCGGAGGAGGTTAATTTAATTTTATTTTTTCCCTTCCGGTTGGCTCTGTTGGGCAGCAGACCTAGCCGTAGGTGCTCTCTTTCTTGGTGCCCGATAGGAACCTCCGGAGATGTGGAGCAGCCCGTCTTCAGTTGCCCGACCATCCCGATGCCGTTCTGTTAAAGCTGTTGGCGTGCTTCTCAGCCGCTTCGGGTCTAAAGCGGCTCACCTCGAACATAGTGCTGATCTTTGTCATGGGTTTGGCAGCCAGTTCCTTCAGCTTCCGAGCATCGAAGCGGGGCTTGTGTAGAAGGATGGGCAAGCGGCGGGGAAGAAAGAAGTGTTCTTCCTTCCGTGGCTTCTTCTCTTCTGCTTGCTGCTTCTTCTCCTTGTTGACCGTCACCTGGTATAAAATAGCATCCCACATCCTTGTGGCTCTGGATTTGAACAGCCGGTGGTCTTGACTGACGATGGCTTGAGAGCTGTCCTCCTCCTTGCTCTTGTCCTCCTGTCCCAGCTTTGCTGGCTTGGGCTCTGGGAAGTTCGGTGCTTCGGAGTGCACCATCAAGTGCTTCCTGAGGCGATTCCAGCCGCTGGTGTTGGCGCCGGGAGGTTTTGTTTCTTCTGCTGGTGGTAATGCTGGCTCAGCTTTGAGGGGAGGGCTGGTGTTCGGTAGGCTGGGGGTCAACTGGGATTCAATGGCTTGTTCTGCCTTGCTGTCTGTGGAGGTGGCCCCGATGCTGTCAGCTTGTGTTGGGGTTGCTGTCACGGGCTGAGGTTGGCCACAGGGTGAGTTGGCTGTTGACGGTTTTAGGATGTCGCCCTCTTTCTTGGGTAACTCGGCAGCTCTCTCTGATCCAGTTGCTTCGGTGTCACTTCCATGGGTCATAGGCTTATCGGCGTGGGCATCGGAGGGGCTGGGCTTGGGTGATGGGGCCTGGATGGACTCTTCGGTAGGAGCAGGTTTGGCAGCTTCACTAGGAGGCTCTGCCTCTGTGGCAGAAAGGAGGGGAGGTTCTGGTGCAGGAGCTGTGGCCTTGCTGTCATCACGCTGAGTGGGTGTCTGTTCTGGAGATGGTTCAGAGTGGCTTGTTTCAGGCGCTGGAGAAAAAGGCCTTTTGTCTTCATGTTTGACAGTTTCTTGGGCCTGATTTGATGTGGGTGTCTTAGCCCTGGGTGGCTTGACACTGTGGAAATAGGTGTGCACCTTGGTGACGTAGGTAACCTCTGGGGCTCTTTCTTTACTGGGTGTACTGGAAGGAGGAGGCTGGGAGACGACTGGTATCGATGGGTCGTGTGAGGAGGTAAGATGGGTGTCCGTGCCTTCAGACTGCTGTGGAGTTTCAGGAGCTCCTGGCTTTTGTAGCAGGGGCATGGCCGAGGAGGTGGTGAGCATGACGTGCTCAGCAATGCGCCTCTGCTCGGTGACCTTCAGTGTGAAAGGCTTGCTCTTCCGGAACGGGGAGGGGATGCGGTGAGCGATGGGCTTGATGGAGAGGCGGGTTGGGAGGTTGGTGGAGGGGGGTGCTGCGTTTTCGGGGGTCTCCACTGCGGGAGCGCACTCATCGTGCTCTAGGTCAGAGCTGGCCTCGTTCACGGGTGAGAGGCTGGACCGAAAGAACTTGGCTTGCTCCGAAGCGAGGATTCTTCTTGGCTGCCTTCTTCAGCAGCCGCTGGAGCCGCAAGTTGTCCTTCCCGGGTTTTGGTAGGGTGGGAGGGGGAGAAAGGTGGTGGTGGTGGTGGATGGGAGGAGGCTGGATGGAGGATGATACCGTTATCAGCATTGTCATATCCTGGAAGAAAACACAAAGCTGAGAGTTGGTGTGGGCTTAGCTCTGGGTTAGGCTCTGAAACATTTATATGTAAAGCCCACCTCTTCCTCCAAGTTGTCCTTCCCGGGTTTTGGTAGGGTGGGAGGGGGAGAAAGGTGGTGGTGGTGGTGGATGGGAGGAGGCTGGATGGAGGATGATACCGTTATCAGCATTGTCATATCCTGGAAGAAAACACAAAGCTGAGAGTTGGTGTGGGCTTAGCTCTGGGTTAGGCTCTGAAACATTTATATGTAAAGCCCACCTCTTCCTCCCTCCAAAAGCTATGAGAATGGAGTCAGTGTTGTGGGAGAAGAGCGTTAGGCTTGGTTTCATCGGTCTTTCAAGGTAGCCTCAGCCACGGCTGAGGGTGGCGTGGCAGGGCAGGAGATATGCTGGGGGAAGCTGTATTGCCAGACCTGGAGCCCTCCTGTTCCTGGCAATTGCGGAAAATCCAGCGAGAGCTCCTTGGGACCCGGGTGTTTGTGTCTCGGCAGGTCCTAATGGGATTTGGAAGGAAAACTTCAAGAGAAATGGAGTGAGTCTGAAATTTTGAAGCTTTGAAATGTTCTCCAGAGGCACAAATCAGGAGTGTTTCATGGCTTTTCAGATTCCTTTTTTTAATGCTCTGGTACAATATTCTGTACAATAGAACAGATGTAAAGCACGTGTATCATTTGAGTCAAAGTCAGCGCTGGCCTTCATCGACTTCAGCTGGCAGAAAGACATCCCTGAGAAACGCAGGATGTTAAAAAATAAAAGTGTTTATCTGGTGAGAGAGTGCTTTGTCCAGGCATTAACTCTGACTGGCCTTTCCTTGCTGCGTCAAGCACAGTGGTGACCTTTTCCTTCTGTCCTCGATTTAAGAAAAAAATTTCCCTTGGGGACTGTGGCCACTGTATCATTTCTTCAGTGAAAGAGAAGTGGCTTGTGGTCTGGGTCAGGTCTTATCCTCAATGGCAGTTGCAGCTGGAGCCCCTTTGGCCAACCCAGTGCTGCTCCTGGGGGGATGCATGGCTACTGTTCCCACTCACCTCCTCCTTTCTGGTCAGATTTCCTGCACAGATTTCCCACTAAGGGTCTTGCGTTGGGGATAGAAAGCTAAAACTAGTCTTAGTTCTTCTCTTTCTCAGCAAGGCTGGTGGAACACCAAACTCTCAGTCTAACTGACTCTTTGGCAGCCCCCTGAAAGAAACCTGATTCTCCCCGGCTCTCACTCAGCCCAGAGTTGCTGAGTTTTGCTAAAAATGATGCATAAATCACCGAGCCCCTTGATCCCCAGTGCTGGATGCAATCGAGCATCCTGAAACGAGGATGAGGAGGTGGGGTGATGTCAGGTCTGCCCAGAGGGGCTATTGCATGTGCTCTGTTTGGTTCCTGGTGGCTCCCAACCTGCTCTGGTTAGTGTGGGTGTGTAGCATGATGTGGGGAAAATTATCCTGAAATAAAACAGTCGGAAGTGCAGGGTGGATGTTGGTGCAACTCATGAGTTGCCTTTGGGCTTGCACTGGGCTGGGGAGCTGATCTGTACTGAGCAAGCAGGTGGTGTGTCTGCCACAACCAGCTGGGGATGCGGGGGAAGAAGGACGATTCTTTAAAAAAAAAATAAAATAGAAAAATATAACAGCAAATGAGAGCACTGAAGAGGTGGACCTGTTGGAGCTGGTCCAGAGGAGGCCACAAAAGTGTTCAGGGCATTGGAGCACCTCTGCTGTGAGAACAGGCTGAGAGTTGGGGTCCTGCAGAAATAGAGAAGGCTCCAGTAAGACCTTATTGCAGCCTTTCAGTACTGAAAGAGGGCTTGTAAGAAAGATGGGGACAGACTTTTTAGGAGGTCTTGTTGCCATAGGACAAAGGGTGATGGTTTTTAAATTAAGAGGTAAAGCTCAAAGAGTTAAACTGAAAACTAGAACGTTCAAACTAGATATAAGGAAGAAATGTTTAACAATGAGGGTGGTGAAGCACTGGCACAGGTTTCCTGGAGAGGTGGTAGAAGGCCCATCCCTGGAAACATTCAAGCCCAGGTTGGATGGGGCTCTGAGCAACCTAATCCAGTTCAAGATGTCCCTGCTCCCTGCAGGGAGGTTGGGCAATATGGGCTTTAAAGGTCCCTTCAGCCCCAAACCATTCTGTAATTCTATGATTCATTTTGGCTGCAGGCATGAGAAACCTGCTGTTTCGGCAAGGGGGCTTAGAGGGGATTTGCGCCAGCTGGAGGGGACAACTGTTGGGCATTCCCAGTGGCTTATCAGCTTCGTGCTTTAGGCACAAAGCTGGGATTAAAACTTGCTCTATTCCAGGAGCTACTCTTAGAAATAAGTCTGCACTAGCCCCAAAAAAGGCTGAGAGCCCAGTCCTTCATCATATACCAGCTCTCATGTGGATATTCTAGATTCTTCTGGGTCAGACAGTCAAAATACCTCCAGCAGGGAGGTGCATTCTTGCTTCTGTTGCAATACTGCTCTGTTTCTGTTTTTATAGGAATTGGTAACTGCTTGTACGATTTATTTATTTATTTATTTTAAAAAGTCTGCCGCAAGGTGAGCTAATATGTGCACCTGATGTTAGGATTGATTGCGGAATGATTTCATCTGCTCCTGTTTAATGTGGTCCCGTGGACAGCTTGTACTACAAGACAAACTGTGGTCTAGAAGCACCGGTAAACCAGAATTACAAGGTTGACCTGCTTCAGGCTTGTGTTGGGAATACTAAAGAGAGAGGCAGTGAACTTCCCAGCTGCTGACCAGCTCTTTGAGTGTTTTCCTTGTCCTACAGACTGCTGCATCCCAGAAAAATGCAGCTTCCCGTGTGGGTCAGAGCAGGGTCTTCCCTGGGATTTGCTGCAAATTGCTGGATGCTACTGAGGAGGACATGGTGGTGCTTGGAGAGGGAAGTTCAGATAATAAATGCATGCACCAGGAAAATTTTTCCTATGTTCCCGAAGTTAGAGGCTGCTTTGTGCCCTATAACCTCAAGATTTGCGGTCTCTTATGATAGTCTGTGCTCTTAAAGTCACTCAGCATCCCGTCCGACTTGAAACCTGCTTTGCTGTGGGTCTTGGAAACCTCGTGGGTGGTAACTTCCACGGCATGAGACTGTGCCAGTGTCTCTGTGTCTGACTAGTGAGGCAGAGAGATGCTAAGAGACAGCCAAAGGAAATCAGCTCTTCATTTATTTGCCTTCCCTGTCATGCTTGGCATTGTTTGAGTGTCCTTCAGAGCTTTGTGTGCTCAGGAGAAATTCTGCAACAAGCAAGACTTGTGTCTTCCCCCTTGCTGCGTAATGAAGCACAGAGATGGACAGACTTGCTTTATTGCCAGCAGAAAGGGCAGAGCTGGAAACCTGGGGTGACAGGGAAAATACTGCCTGAGAAACTTGGGTGGGTTTGCGATAAGCTGGAAGGAAATGGAGTTGGAAACTGTGAGCCGAGAGGCTTTCAAAGGCTTGAGTGCCCATGGGTCAAGAGTAGATCCTGGCTCTTGGGACCCCAAGTTCTGCCGAATTCCGCTCCATCTGCGATCGACCCCAGCCCAGGAATGGCGGGGAGAGTGTTGGCGGGGAGAGTGGTGGCGTGGAGGAGTTGTTTATCATGCAGTGGAAAAGCCATTTGTGCGCTGGAGCCCCTCGGCCGCGCCAGCTGTTGTGCAGGGAGCCGAGACCTGCAGGAACCCGATAGCGCCACAGATGGTCCCCAGGGGAGAGCGGGGGCTGCGGGAACACACTCTGCGCTTGAGCGGCTTTCTTGGGCTTGGAAGGAAACCTGCTGATCTCCTCGGGGTGGGCAGGAGCGTGTCCGTCCCACTGCTCGTGCCACGGGCATGTAGCGGGGTTGAATGACCTGCTGTGCCGCTGATGTGTGGGGCTTGATGGAAGTGGGTGGGAGAAAACCACCTGTAGCAACCTCTCCACAGCCCCAGGTATCACTCCTGGTGGGGAAAATGGTGCGTGCAAGCTTGTTTATTTTTTTTTTTAATCTTGTCTTGCAGCTGAGCTTGGTCCTGACTCAATGCAACCCTCAACGCCACTATTCCCTCTGCTCCACGGAAGAAAATTGAAGGATGTTTCTCTTCTGCCTGATGTCAGCCCGCGTTGGTACAGCCTTGACTCCTCAGGGTTGACTCCAGTTGGATGAAAGGAACTAGATCAGCTGGCAAAACCCATTCTTGTTTTAACCTTCTCTGTGACTCTCTTTGGCTTTTTTTTGTTGGTTTTTTATATCTGGCTCTGCTATGGAGATGGTAGGCTGTGCTCTGCTCCTTCTCTTCTTTCTCAAGTGTTGGAGGAGAGAGATCTGCTGAGCTGGCAGGGCTTTTGCTACGTGATGAAGAATTTCTACTTTTGTGGCTCTCGGTGGTGGGAGAGAGGGAGCTCAGCAGAAACCCAGTAAAAGATGTTCGAAAGGAAGGCAATGGGCAGATCCTGAGCATGAGGAGACTGCATGGACCACTTTGTCACCCAATTGGTGGCTAAAGTCTTCCACTGTTTACAACGCAGCCTTTATAAGAGGAGAGATTTCCGTCTCATCCCTGTCCATCAGATCACATTCAGCTTCATCCTGTTTTTTACTTCAGTCCCCAGATCATCCTTTAATCGCAGCTACAGACCCATGCCACTTCTTATCCTCGACAGTGGCAAGAACAGCTTTGTTTCAAGTAGCTGCTGCCTTCGTCTCCCTGACATCGACCTGGAGATCTCCTTTCCCAGGCTGAGGAGTGATGACCCACTGGTATCACTTCCCTTCTGGGAAAGGGAGTCGCTTGTTCCCTGACTTGTGGGCTCCGGTACCAGCGATTGAGACCCTTCTTCCGAAGGCCAGAGGTGGTGGGCACGTTGCTGACCTGCCGGCCATGCTCCTGGAGGTGGAAGCAGCTTTGGTGAAAGGGCAGCTAAGGAGGTCAGGGCTTGCTGTGAACATGGGGAAACTGAGCCCCTAAAGCGTGGTGAGCCTGATGTCTGTAAATCAGCTCCCAGGGATTTTTCTGAACTCTCCTGCATCTTCACACGCGGTGGTAGCACATCCAGCCCCTTTTTAAAAAGTCTCATTCCTACCCTCTTGCCATCTCAATGTGATGTTGCAACTTGTTTCTACCCTCCTGGGAGGGAGGGCAGCTTTACTCTCCTCCTGCATCAGTGTGCTTTCTGCTTAAATTTACTGCCTCCTGGATTATTATTTTTTTTTTTTGGTAAGCATTTAATAAAATTTGAGGAAGATGTTGTAACGATGGCAGCTCTGAGAATTTTGTTGATGTAGGTGTTCGTTTGCCAAGACCTTGCTACTCTCCGCTTGAGCGGGAAGTTGAGGTGGAAGAACCGTCAGGCTGAGTGACAAGAAGAAAAGGAGCTTGTGTTCTTCATTGTTACTGGGGGTAATTCACTGTAAAATGGGAACGAGTGGTGTTTGGGCAAGAGCTGGAGCATCAGAGAGGAGACTCCCCTTGGAGTGATCAGCTAGAAACACAGAGCTTAGCCCCTCAACTAACAGACCCAAACAACTTTACAGCCTTCAACCAAAATCACTGGTGATGTCAGCTATTAAAATAATAATAATAATAGTAATAAAAAATCCTCTATAGCCTGCTTGTACAGCTTAGATGAGGTCAGTATAGCTGTCTGTACAGGAACCCAGTGCTCCTATCTGCAACCATCTAATTAAAAACCTTTTCATGGAGGTGACCTTCCAAGTTAATAACACTTCTGTGGTGTTGAGACAGTAAATAGTTTGTGCTGTCCTGACCTCTGCTCTCTGAAACTGTTCTTAGGAAGAGGAGAGTTCTCGGATAACGCTTCTTGCTGTCGTCTTTCTGCTTATTGGTACCTACTTGGTACTGATATCCTCTACTTCAGCTCCTCCTGGAGGTAGAAATTCAAGCAGTCTGTGTTTCTCAGAGCACTGAGGAGCATGGAAATTATCTTAGCTCCATCTTCTTCCTTCAGCACTTCCTCTGCCATGCTGGGATTTTCAAGCTAAGCCAGAGCAGCAGCAATGGGGTGTGTAGAGATGTCTTGGTTGCACCACTTTCAACTCTGTTCTGCAGTTGACTGGTGGAAAGGCTGGCCAGAAACTTCTCCTGTCACGACTGCTGTGCCCTGCCAGCTTGGAGAATGCAGAAAAGGCCCCAAAAGCTGCTTGTGTGAGATCCTTCCTCTAAGGAGGGTTAATTTGCAAGATGTTTTTTTTTTTTTTTTTTCCGTGCTGAAGACTCGTGTAGGATGTCGATGTGGTTTCAATAGAAATAGCTCCTGTAGTTCAGGTTCTGGTCGCAGCAAAGGAATGAGCAGGTGATGTGGAAGCTCTCCAGGATGATGAGGAACCAGGGAAAGCCCTGGCTTAGAGCAGGTGCGTGTAGCTCTTTATGAGGTACCTGTGTCTGCCAGGGGACATTTATCCACAGCGAAATTAACTTTAGCAGGAGAAATGGCACGTTGCAAAAATAACGTGGTGCGTGCGTGGAGGGGGGATTGGCAGTGGGGTTACCGGAATGGGGCAATACCCCCTCACAAAAAAAGGGGTGGTGCAGCCCAGGGACTCTGGATGTGCACCTTGCGCAATGCTAAGAAGGGATGAAGGCTTGTTTCTCCCCTCAGCAGCATGCGTGTGGTGTTGTGGCTCTTTTCATCACTCACTTCAGTAGAAAATGTGGCATCTGTGAAGCGCTGCTGCTTGTCCCTTGACAAGACGAGAAGCTCCTACAGGTGATTTTGCTGTGGCGAGGCTGCTGGGTGCAGTGGTGAAGCCATGCGGCAGCGTTCTGTGCATCTCTGCGTGTTCGCTGGGACCTCTGCTCTCCTGGGGATGTGAAGAGGGCTCCCAGGGACTCATCCTGCTCGTGTGAGTAAAGGAGAGCAGACTATGTCCCTCTACAGCAGTTACCAGCCGCTGACTGCTCCGTACCTCTCCTAAGTTAATTTTTCACCATGTTGTATTTATTTTTTTGGCATTGACATCTCTGCGGCTTTTGTTATAAGACCTTAGCTCTATCTTTTCTTGGGACTGTTGGATTTTGAGCATAACAAGGACAAACTGAGATGCTGAGTAACTTTTTCTTGCAGGATTAAGCCTGGTAGAGATGCTTTCCTAGTCCTTGTGTCTGTTGGCTGCCTGGTTTCCCCATGCTAGCCTGAATTACCCTTGGCAGGTTGCTGGTGCTCACTCTCAGTGCTGTGACCCCAAGGCACATTTCAAGTTGTGTTTCTCTCCAATGTTTTCTTTCCCTCTCCTGCCTGTTTGGACTATGTAGCAGGGGAATGTCCTTCTATATAATACCTGCTCTTAGATAAATCTGGGGAGCAATACTGAAATGGGCCACTTGTCTTTCTGTAGTAGGTTTCAGGGCTGCTTTCTTTGTTTCCAGCGAGGTTTAAGAGATGATTCTGCATGGGCATACGTGAGATGGAATTGAAAAGTGAGGTCCGTGACCATTGGAATGCCCCTTCCCTGCAGTCAGTAAACCAGAGTTATTTAACCTTGGGGAAAACTGGAGTCTGTTTTGAACGTTATGTCTTTATGTAGCGCTTGTTCTGCCTCGGGATGAGGGGGGCTAGACTTTACCTGGCTCTCTTTCCAGATTACAGACTTATTTTTATGACCTTCCTTAGGTGTATGTGCTGGCTCATTAAGAGATCTCTGCTTAAGCCTTGCTTGCAGCTCTGCACTGAGCCTCCAGTGAGGTGGTGGACCCCGGAGTCTAGAGTTTCCAAATGATTTTTATTCCTTGAAACGTGTCTGCAGTTTCTGCTCTTTGACGGAAAGGTTAGACTCGGGGACACCTGGGCCTGAATGTCAGAGCTTCCCCTCCTGCCACTGCCACCCCTTAGGAAAGGAAAATAAACAAGCTCAAAGAGCAGGGCGGCTATAAATAATGAGGTGGCAGCTGATATGCTGCTGAATGAGGCTCTGAGGTTGGTCTGTTGGTAACTCTTGCCAGCTCTACACACTTTCCTTAATGCTGTGTGATATATATATATATCTATACATATATATATATACAAAAGAAGGTAAAGAATGGATCTGACAGTGACAAGAAGTGCAACTGGAGCTAGCATTTGCTCCAGAAACGATGAGCCCTGCTAATGATTATGAGATAGACCATGGGTGATTTCCCTGTCATTTGGATTGGGTGCAATTTGATTTAGGTTGCAAATTTCAGAAAGGTGCTTAATCTCTTCGTGGTGACTCTTAAGTACTAGTGATTTAGCAATGCTAAAGGCATGCGCCCTTCATCCTTCAATTAAATAGAAAAAAACGTTGTGGGCTTGGGGCTTTGAGGGAGATGGGAAGAGCAGGGCGGAGGAGGAGGTTGAAGCAAATTAAGGGGATTTAAATGCGCAAGCACTTTAAAGCATGAAAGCAGCAAATTCCAAGTGTAATTAATGAATCAGAGGTGCTCGGTTGGGTAGGTAGTCCTTCCCCAAGGTTGCAGAGAGGCTGTGTGAGACCTTGGCTGGTCCCCTGCCTCGCTCACCCCCCTCCTAGGACAGCACAAACCAGCAGCTCCAGGCATTGGTCCTGGCACCCATCCTGCTGCTCAGTCTTCATCCTCGCTGTCTCATCCATTTAGATGTAAGTACCCTGAGGATGAGACCCAGGCTATGTCTCACCTAGGTCCAGCCTGATCCCTTCTCTTCAGAGAGACATCTAACCTAGATCTAGGGTTTCTAAGGAGCATCTCCTGAATCCCCCAGGGATTACACCTTAGAAATCCAAAGCAGGTGGAGCAAGTGTGTCTCCCAAAGCAAACAGCTGACAGAGCAACAGTCTACCAGAAAAACCAGGAATTAACTGGAGAAAGATGAAATCCAGTACTTACTGATGTGCAGTTTGTTTCCATCTGCAGTCACTCTCATGTTGGGTGCATCGTGTCACTCAGTTCGGTTTACAGAATTAACAGGCCATTGTTCCTTTGAGATCATTTCGGGTGCTGTTTTCTTGGGAGCCTGGAGGTAAGTTCAAAACATCAGGTGGAAAAGAGTATTTATAGTAGCCAAACAAGAGGTTTCTCAAAAATAAAGCAACTTCTTTTTGAAAGTGTGAAAAGTTCCATCACCTAAAATTAGCGGGAAGAAGGGCTATCGAGTAACATCGTTGCATGCTCCCAGCTTTGGCTCTGCCGAGTTCGGCATCTCAAGTACCGGAGAGGTGAAGGGCAGATGATGGTGGTGTTGCCAGCACGGATATTCTAGCAGAGTAGCTCCAGGCAATGAAACCAGTTGGAGGCTTTTCAAGTTTGCTGGTCAGATTTACCGTTTTGCAAAAGTCAGGATTGCAAAATGCAAATTCAGAGCTGCGCTTTGATTGTTACCGTCCCTGGAGAGGTAGAGCTCAACTGCTGGCTCTGCCTCTGCTCGTTCCTGGCGAGGGATGTGCTGCGCATGGAGGGTGCGAGCGCAGAAAACGCAGCGCTAGGGGTGGAGCGGGTTTGGAATTGATGGGTTTGGTGAATTTTGGTTGGGAATTTGGGTGTTGTTTGGCTGGAGGATCAGGGCTGAGATCGCTAAAGCGAGCTGGTAAGGATGGCACCAGTACCTGCCTTTGGTACCAATGACACCGATACCTGGCCAAAGGTGTAAGCTGCCCAAAGAAGGCTGTGCAATTATTTACTGCCTCTTGGCCCTGGGGTATTTCATCCCTTTTTTTCGAGCTGTCATCCCAGTGTGGGCTTTGCTTTTTCACACCCTTCTAGGGTGGGTTCCAGGGCAGCTGGCAGGTTCGACGTGCTCACAGGCAGATGGGGGCATGCAATAGCAGTTTCTTTGCAGGTCTGCAAAATGATTTTATGCCTGGGTTAAGCTTGGTCTGTTCCACCTGGCTGTTGAAATGCTGGCAAGCTAGGACAGAAAGCCAACTCGGAAGGCAAGTTCTTGCTCCTGGTACCCCCCTACTAAGCCTTGTTGCTCGTGGACCCTACGTACTGATGTATTTCTAATCTGACTTTGAGTCACTCCTTCGTGGATCAAGGTGGCAAAGCATTTCCCACATCCCTCAGAGCTCTGGCCCGTCTGATGAGGCAGGTTCTTATGGAAGGGATGCAGATGCTGGTATTTTTGGTGTGTTTTTGGAGGCGAGCTCTCTATTTACTTTCTCCCTTTCTGCCTCCCTGTTGACTCCCTGGGTTTGCAGGACACGCTGCTCCTTACAGCAGCACCGACCCGGTGAAGAATTGGCAGGTAGGTGCTCAATCCTTCATGCAATTAATTCCTCTTTAACGACCTCAGCATCTCAAAACTACCATTGTGCCAGTGACTTTGGACGTCTGCAATGCTGAAAATGTCACTGGGAAAACCCCCAGATGACAACAACCAGAGTCAACCCAACTGGAAACTTATGAAAAAACCACCACCGTTGTGAATAAGAAAATTTCAACAGAATTTAAAAATGTCCAAGGACATGTTGTACCCTGCTCTGCCACTGTCACCACCGAAACCGTACCAGCCTGATGAACATTTGCGGCGTGCGCTGTACGCAAGGCTGGCTTATGTCTGTGCCTGGTGCTGGGGCGGGAGGTGTTCCTTCCCTATTTCTTAGGCAAAGTTGTAGAGTTTTTGCTCTTCCAGGCTAAGAGGGGTTAAGGTGGGGGCAGGTTATCCTACCAAATGAGTTTCACAGAAAGGATGACACACTAGAGTCCTTCATGGAAGCATCGATTGACTCCCAGTTGCAAGAAGAACAGTAGTATCAGAAAGGTGGATGGAGGCGCACGTAGCTAATTTGGTCACTGATTAAGAGAAAGCTTGTTTGTTGCCCCGTGTTCTCCTTCTTTATGCACTTGAACCTTTGAGATGTCTTCGCAAGGAGAAGACATTGGCACCCTGAGGCTTCCCAGCCACCTTCCAGGTAGGTGAACCCACAACTTAGTGAATCCTTTCTCTCTCTTGTCGTTGAGCGGCCGCGGTTGCTGGGCATGGCGAGCACTGCGCCTGGGCTCTTCTAGCTGGGGCAGGAAAGACACAGAGTGAAATCCCGAGGCCAAATGCCAAACTGGGGTATTGGAGGAGCCGGGGAGGAAGCACAGTCTTTGCTCGGCCCATTTGAGCTGCCTTTCGGATTCCTCGGGACCCTGTCATCGCCAGAGAAATGGCAGTGGGCTGCCGATGCTTAAATAGAGGAGCTGATTTTAAAGTTTAAGGCTATTCCGATCTCTGCTTGGCTGGCTGCATAAAACGGGTCGTTGGATTTTTCCCGGGAGCAGAAAACAATTAATTATATATATATATATATTCTGTCTTTTCTCTGAAGGTACTTACTTAGCCACTATCTGATCTGCCCTTTTATTGGCAGGTACTTCAATTAAGGGGCAGAGAGTGTTTCAGCGAACATAGGGCATCTACCTAACCTTGAGCTGCAAAATTCCTTTCTCTGGGGTAGGATTAAAGCGAAGAAAGGAGTAGGGAAGACTGGATAAGATGTTACTTTTCTTTTGCAAGTGGCTTTTTTGATTCCAATTTCCTACCTGCCCTGAATCATGGCAAAAGGTTTATAACTGAGTGTCACAAAACAGAAGAAGAAACACGTCCTCACCCTTCCCAAGTTTTATAGGAAGGATATAGCTGATTTTATTTACAGAGTCTGTAGTCTTTAATGAATGTGAAGCTACAGACTTCCAGGGCTGT